>NC_025999.2:16768301-16976267 GCF_000442705.2 Elaeis guineensis | reverse complement strand
GATCGGGCCAGCACTCCCCCACCCGGTCGTTTTTGCCTGTATCAGGAGGCATTTCATGCCAGACTCTGGCTTCCGCTTCCGTCCTTTGTTGTCGCCCTCTTCCGTTTCTTAGACATCTCCTTGGCTTCCGTTGCTCTGAATTCTTTTAGGTTTTTGATATGGTTTCTCTCCCTTTGCCATGTAGTCGAGGTCCAACCATCCCTCTCACTGTTTAGGCACTTCTATACCTTCAAGCGTCATCCTTCGGCGAAGGACTGGTGGTATTTCTCTCCTCAGTTCGGCAAGAAGGGGTTGCTGAAAGGTGCCCCTTCTTCAATCCACAACTGAAAGGGGAAATACCTCTTTGTCCACTGCCCGACCCTGAGGCTGGGCCTGCCCCCTTGGGGCTCTCTGAGGGATTCTGTCCGTCGGGCCCCCAGCCTGGGGGAGGACGACCTCCAGGCTGCCCGGAAGCTTCTCACCTATTCCGCTCCTTCCCTTCCCAACCTTCTGAGGGAGCAGTTTTTGTTCAACATTGGCCTGAGCCCCCAGGACCCTGCGAGTACTTCATCTTTTCCTTTCTCTTCTTTTTCTTCTGTCCTTTTTCTTTCTCTCTTCTTTCTCTCTTTTTTTTTGCCACTCCTTTTTCATTCCATTATTGATTTCTGATCTCTCTCCCTTTCTCTTTCTCTTCTTTTTTCTTTTTTTTTTCTTCTTTTTTTTTTTAAGGAATGGACGTCGAAGCAGCACGGATGCTTGCCAGGGGCCTCAAGGCCCACAAAAGAAAGGGTGCCGCGGCCTCTGGACGGTAAAGAGGGCCAGGGCGGAGGAGTCGAGCTTGGCCGCGTCTGTCCAGACGGCCCTGCGATCGACATTCCTTCGGACGCCGAACCTACGGCCCCCCGGGCTTCTTCAAGGAGTCCACCGACTGGGGCTCCCGCTTCGGGGGTCCGCCCCATGGAGGCACCAGTAGTCGAGAGGGGGAGGAGAAGGAAGTCGGTGGCCCGCAGGGTGAGTAGCCATCGAGCCACCGCTGACGAGTCCCTCTGTTCCGAAGAGGAGCCGGAGAATCCCTTCAATGATAGGGACTTGATCAGGCGGCTGATCGACGGCTGCATCCTGCCTGAAGTTGTCGAGAGGATCGACCGCGCCGATCCAGAGCAGCGGGTCTGGGACTCCCTAGGGTCCTTCCTCGAGATAAACAAATCTTCATTTAACCGGCTATTCAACCCTTGTTCTGATCCCCTTGTCGCCCTTGCAGATTGGGCACCAGCTCCTTACCAATATCGAGGCGACGAATCGGGCGAGGAGGGATGCCGTCCAGGTGGAGGAGCACTGTCGGGCCGAGGCTGCTCGCCTTAAAGAAAAGGCAGCCGAAGTAGTTGCCCTCCAAGGGGTCCTGAAAGAGAGAAACAAGCCCGGGAGGAGGAGAAGCAGGCCTTGGAGGAGACGGTGAGAAAGGCGGAGGCCGAGGTCGCCAACTTGGCTGAGCAGATTCCAGTCCTGGTCTCAGAGGCCAGGGTCTTCGCGGTAGAGGAATTCAAGACATCCGCGGAGATGAGGGACCTGAATGTCCAATTCGGCCAGGAGACGTTCATCAAGGGGTTCGAGCTCTGCCAGGAGAAGGTGGCCAGAAAATTTTTGGAGCTCGACCTCAGCTTCCTGGGTGAGGAGTCTGAAGATGAGGCTGGTCCCTCGCCTGCTGCCACTGCGCCGCAGCCCCCCTTTCAGGGACGTCGAGTTCTCCAACCCCTGCCCCTGAGGTCTGAGACCTCCGACCTTGTATTTTTTATTTTACCGTAATTTTTCTTTTCCTTTTTGTCTTCAAGAATCATCCAATCAATAAAGTTGAGTTTCTTGGCGTGGGTGGCTTCTCCCTCCTCCCATTCTTCTCTCTGTTTTCTTTCTGTGATGAGTCGTGTCTTGATGCTTTTGCCTTCCAACGGCAGTGTCCTGCAGAAGCACTTCCCCTGCCCTTGGGGATTCCGCTGAAGACGACGATCCAGCGGCTGAAGAAGGAAGTCCTTCACTTGACAAAAAGGTCAAAGAAGATAGAAGGCGAACTTCACAGATCGAGAGAGGGTCATTCTGAAGCCACCGCAGAGGCCACCCGCTTTGGAATCTCCACATGAAGGAGATCATGGAGTATAGTCGGATGAAGACAGACTTCACGAAGAAGCTCGAGGAATGCAAAAAGAGCGCCATCGATCGAATTTGGGCTCAAGTTGCCAAGATCAGCGCTCTTAGGGTGGAACTATCGGCTGCGATGGAAAAGATCGGCCAGCTGGGAGGAAGTTCATCCCGGCTCTTGGCTCGGGCCGACGGTGACCGGGAGTGGTCGAAGAAGGTCTCCGACCTTCAGCAGCAGCTTCAGGACGCCGAGATGAGCTTCGACGTACATCGGGCTGGTTGGCGCAGACAGATAGAGGAATATAAAGGGAGACTCAGGGCGGCGACCGACGAAGTCGCTCGTCTTCAGGGCAGCTGCTGACAGGGCTCAGCTGACTTCTGCCAGGATTTCAATGAACTCCAGTCCTGAGAGGAACCATCGAAGGGCTTTCTGCCGTCCTTGGGGAAAGGATGGTCGAGCTGCAGCAATTGAAGATCCAGCTGGCATACGAGCAGCGGGCCGTCACGGACGCGGAGGCGAAATTTGAGGTCCTGAGAAAGAGGCATCGAGAGGCGGAGATCGAGAGCCAGTGACTTCGCGGGCGCTCCAGGACGCGCTGCTGAAAAAGAGAGAACTAGAAGAAGAAATTGAGAATCTAAGGCAGTCCTGGATGAGGGGTGGAGCAGATAATTCTAGGTCGGAAGGAGCAGAGCCTCCTTAGGGCTCTTTTTGTCCTTCTGTCTTTTCATTATATACTTTCTTTTTGTTGTTTGTCCCGTTTTGTCGTTTTGCTTTTTTTCTTTGGCCTTCTGGCTTTGTAGCGTATATTTCACAAATGGAATGAAAAGGAGGTTTTGTGTTACATCGTCCGCATATTGTATTAAATTGTCATCCGCCGAACTTCTCTGCGTTCGACTTGTCGACGTTGACGTTGTTGGGAGGCACCCAGTCGTCGATGCGCTGGTTTGCCTTCCTCGTCGTTCATGGCCGCGGCTCGAGCTTGGTGGTCGAACTCCGCATTACTTTGGAGACGTCACTGTCTTCTTGACCTATGTCGAGAGCCTTCTTAGAGGCGGGGGTGTTTGGTAAGAACTTCCGTCTTTGTTGAGACGAGGTTCTTAGGTCTTTGGTGCGGTTTCCTTTATCTGTTTCCGACGTAGCTCGTCGCTCTTCCTCTTTAATTTCTCTCCTCTTTTCGAGTGAGGGTCCTCCCCTCGCTTTTTGCAGGGTGCGTAGGAGTGTGAAGGCACCGCTGAGGGGCTTTTCTCCTTCATCCGATCTTGTTGGACGTCGGGTTTCGTCATGATCAGGACGAGGTTCTCCTCCATTCTCAACGGGCCGCGGGGGCATATAAGGGTCATTGCCAGGGTCTCTCCCCCATCCAGTCTAAAAGAATCGACCTTCGACTTTGCTCATGTCAGGACGAGGTTCTCCTCCTGTTCCTGACATGGCCGTGGGGGCATGTTAGGAGTTGTAAGGCCTCTCCCCCCATCCGTCTAAAAGAATCGGCCTTCAACTTTGCTCATATCAGGACGAGGTTCTCTCCTGTTCCTGACATGGCTGTGGGGGCACATTGGGACTGTAAGGCCTCTCCCCCCATCCGGTCTAAAAGAATCGGCCTTTGACTTTGCTCATGTCAGGATGAGGTTCTCCTCCTGTCCTGACATGGCTGTGGGGGCACATTGGTTGTAAGGCCTCTCCCCCATCGGTCTAAAAGAACCGGGCCTTTGACTTTGCTCATGCCAGGACGAGGTTCTCCTCCTGTTCCTGACATGGCTGTGGGGGCACATTAGGATGTTGTAAGGCCTCTCCCCCAATCCGATCTCAAGATAATCGGACTTTCATTTTAGGTATGTTAGGATGAGGTTCTCCTCCCGTTCCTAACATAACTTTGTTTTAGGCTTTGAAGGGGTTATACCCAGTCGTGACAAATCCATGCCAAATGGGAGAGTATGCCAAGTCGAAAGGAATTCAGACTCAAGGCGAAATCGTAAACAATACATTTACAGGTTTCCCGAGTCCCATGGTTGTGGGAGGTCTGCTCCTCCTTGGGCCCTCCGACGATGGAGTCGATGGTCCCGATGGGGGCCGATCTCTAGGCTGCTCCTCCCTTCTTGCGGTTCAGGTTGCGGCAGGGCCCTTGGCCGATCTCCTCTACCCCAGGCCGGCGTCGGATGAACCTGTCGAGTCGACCTCGCCGGATGAGCTCCTCGATCTCGTCTCGAAGCTGGATGCATTCCTCCGTGTCGTGGCCGTGGTCGCGGTGGTAAGACAGAACTTGTTGGGGTTGCACTTTCCGGGGTGTGTGCACATCCTCTCCGGCCTAGGGAGCTGCTCCCTGACCTCCATCAGTACCTGGGTCTTCGAGGCATTGAGGGGGGCGTAGTTGCGGAACCTTTCCGATGGAGAATCCCGCCGAACCCCGTGATCCGAACTCCTCTGCCTGCGCACCTGGGGTGGAGTATGGGCACGCTTGTGCCCAGGAGGGGATCGAGAACGCGGCTGAGCTTCTCTCAACTTTTTCTCGACCGCGGGCTTATTCGAGTCTCCCGCCTGCCGCTCTCTCACGGTCTCCTCGTCCTTCATTTTGAAGGCTTCTTTCGCTCGGGCGTATCCTTCAGCCCGAGCCAACAAATCAGCAAAATTCCTGGGGTACTTCTTCTCCAGGGAGAACAAAAGGTCATTCTTTATAAGGCCGCCCTTCAGAGCGGCCATTGTGACTGATTGGTCCAAGTTCCGGACCTCCAGCGCCGCGACATTGAAACGGTTGATGTAGGCCCGAATGGACTCCCCTTCCCCTGCTTGATATTGATGAGGGACTCCGAACCCTTCCAGGGGCGCCGGCTGCTGACAAAATGGGCCACAAATTGGTGGCTCATTTGATCGAAGGAAAAGATGGTACCCGATTTCAGAGCCGAGTACCAGTTTCTCGCCGCTCCCTTCAAGGTGGATGGGAAGGTCCGGCATAGAATGGCGTCGAAAGCACCGTGAAGCAGCATCATCGTCCGGAAGGCTTCCAGATGATCAACCGGGTCCGAGGTCCCGTCGTAGCTTTCGAACTGGGGGAGCTTGAAGTTTGGCGGGATCGATTCCTGCATGATCATTTGAGAGAAGGAAGGGTCAGTGCAAATATCCTCACCATAAGCGGGGGGAGCATGGCAGAGTTCTTCAATCCACCGGTTCATCTCTTGGAGTCTCCGGTCTAGAAAATCCTCTCGACTTCGAGTCTCGAGGGTCCTCTGACAGAATTGGGGCAGGGATCTTCCAGGGGTGGAGTCGTGGTCTGATTGAGGGCTCTCCACCCTCGGGTTCATTTTCCCAGGAAGGACGGGGCGGCTGGTCCAAGTGGCCCACCCTGCCGTCGGATTCTGGTGTTCCGGCGACACCCTTTCCAGACGCACTAATGCCTGTGGCTGCTGCTGCTGCTGCATAGCCGCACTGCTTCTGTGAGGCCTCTGACCCGCTGCGCTAGCAGATCAAACTGCTCCGCGCCGACCGCCGTCGTCGGAGGAGGAGGAGGTTGAGAAACAGGAGGGGAGGCCGGAGCCTGGGATCTGGCCGTGGAGGCCGTGGATCGTCGCGTGGATGCCTTGCGGGGAGGCATCGAGCTAGGACCAAGTGGAGAAAGGAGGGGGGAGGGGACGTCGAAAGAGATGCCCGGTGGCGGTCCCGTTGAGCGCTCCTTTAAGAACAAGGATACTGCGAAGACACACCCCTTCCTCTAGTGCCAATCTTGTTGGTGCAAAAATTCGCTTGCGTCAGAGAAGCTGGAGTCGAGGGAGTCGCGGTCGCCATCGGGACCTGCAAAAGAAGTCTAAACCGGAGGTGGGGTTGCTCCGGCAAGACCCTCCGATGCTCAAGTCAGTTCTCTGCCTCAACAAGAATGGAGTGCTCGAACGAAAATTTTAGCAGAGTTTTTAGGTGAAAATGAAAGCTTATGGAATAACGTATCTAGGGTTTCTCCCTTTTATAGGCGGAGGGGGCAACAAACTGATGGTGACGCCTGTAACCGTCTGGTAGTGGGCCGCCTGTGGTCAGGAAAAGTTTGTTGCGGCGAGTAGTGGGGTGGACCCGTGGCCATTACCGGGACATGCCACGTGGAGTCGACCACGAGAAGCGGAGCGACGTCCGTTGTCGCGACTTGCCAGAGGACAGGAGAATCGCGCGGTATCCGTCGCGGGGAGTGGAGCAGGGCCGTGGCCATTATTACGGCCTGCCAAGGAGTGATGGAGCCACGTGGAATCCATCGCAGGAGGTGGAGTAGGGTCGTGGAGTGATGGAGCCGTGTGGAATCTGCCGCAGGGAGTGGAGCAGAGTCGTGGAGTGATGGAGCTGCGTGGGGATCTGCCGCAAGGAATGGAGCAGAATCGTGGCTGTTACTGCAGTGCGCCAAGGGATGAAGGTCTGTCGGCTGAAGTCCGACTGGAGTGTCTGGCGAGGAGAGGTAGTTAGCCATCTGTCCAAGAGGAGCTCGAAATCCGACTTTCGCAGGAGTTCAGACGGAGTCTTCCTTTAGTCACAGCCAGGGACTGAGCCCGGCTCCCGTAGGAGTCCGGGCGGAGTCTTCCTGCAATTAAAGTAAAGTGTGAAGTCCGGCTCCCGTAGGAGTCCGGACGGAGTTTACCAGCAGTTGAAGTTGGCGATGGAGCCCGGCTCCCGCAGGAGTTCGGGCGGAGTTCTCGCGGTTGAAGTCGTGGGCGGAGTCCGGCTCTCGTAGGAGTCCGGGTGGAGTCTCCCTTGGAGTCGTGGATGGAGCCCGGCTCCCGTAGGAGTTCGGACGGAGTCCTCCTGCAATTAAAGTCAGGTACGAAGTCTGGCTCTCGTAGGAGTCCGGATGGAGCTTACCAGCAGTTGAAGTTGGCGACGGAGTCCGGCTCCCGTAGGAGTCCGAGTGGGGTCCTCCTTGCGGTTGAAGTCGTGGGCGGAGCCCGGCTCCCGTAGGAGTCTGGGTGGAGTCTCCCTTGAAGTCGTGGATGGAGCCCGACTCCCATAGGAGTTCGGGCGGAGTCCTGCAATTAAAGTCAGGTACAAGGTCCGGCTCCCGTAGGAGTCCGGACGGAGCTTACCAGTAGTTGAAGTTGGCGATGGAGCCCGGCTCCCGTAGGAGTCCGGGCGGGGTCCTCCTTGCGGTTGAAGTCATGGGCGGAGCCCGGCTCCCGTAGGAGTCCGGGTGGAGTCTCCCTTGGAGTCGTGGACGGAGCCCGGCTCCCGTAGGAGTCCGGGCGGAGTCCTCCTGTAGTTAAAATCAGGTACGAAGTCCGGCTCCCATAGGAGTCCGGACGGAGCTTACCAGCAGTTGAAGTTGGCGACGGAGCCCGGCTCCCGTAGGAGTCCGGGCGGGGTCCTCCTTGCGTTTGAAGTCGTGGACGGAGCCCGGCTCTCGTAGGAGTCCGGGTGGAGTCTCCCTTGGAGTCGTGGATGGAGTCCGGCTCCCGTAGGAGTCCGGGCGGAGTCCTCCTGCAGTTAAAGTCAGGTATGAAGTCCGGCTCCCGTAAGAGTCCGGACGGAGGTTACCAGCAGTTGAAGTTGGCGACGGAGCCCGGCTCCCGTAGGAGTCCGGGCGGGGTCCTCCTTGCGGTTGAAGTCGTGGGCGGAGCCCGGCTCCCGTAGGAGTCCGGGTGGAGTCTCCCTTGGAGTCGTGGACGGAGCCCGGCTCCCGTAGGAGTCCGGGTGGAGTCCTCCTGCAATTAAAGTCAGGTACGAAGTCTGGCTCCCGTAGGAGTCCGGATGAAGCTTACCAGCAGTTGAAGTTGGCGACGGAGCCCGGCTCCCGTAGGAGTCCGGGCGGGGTCCTCCTTGCGGTTGAAGTCGTGGGCGGAGCCCGGCTCCCGTAGGAGTCCGGGTGGAGTCTCCCTTGGAGTCGTGGATGGAGCCCAGCTCCCGTAGGAGTCCGGGTAGAGTCCTCCTGCAGTTAAAGTCAGGTACGAAGTCCGGCTCCCGTAGGAGTCCGAACGGAGCTTACCAGCAGTTGAAGTTGGCGACGGAGTCCGGCTCCCGTAGGAGTCCGGGCGGGGTCCTCCTTGCGGTTGAAGTCGTGGGCGGAGCCCGGCTCCCGTAGGAGTCCGGGCGGAGTCTCCCTTGGAGTCGTGGACGGAGCCCGACTCCCGTTGGAGTCCGGGCGGAGTCCTCCTGCAATTAAAGTCAGGTACGAAGTCCGGCTCCCGTAGGAGTCCGGACGGAGCTTACCAGCAGTTGAAGTTGGTGACGGAGCCCGGCTCCCGTAGGAGTCCGGGCGGGGTCCTCCTTGCGGTTGAAGTCGTGGGCGGAGCCCGGCTCCCGTAGGAGTCCAGGCGGAGTCCTCCTGCAATTAAAGTCAGGTGCGAAGTCCGGTTCCCGTAGGAGTTCGGACGGAGCTTACCGGCAGTTGAAGTTGGCAACGGAGCCCGGCTCCCGTAGGAGTCCGGACGGGGCTTACCAGCGGTTGAAGTTGATGACGGAGCCCGCAAGGGTCAATCCCGCTGAGAACTTCGGCTGTGGGTATTTTATACCCAACAATCATAATAAATTTTCAACAAATATCTTCAATCATAAAAAATTTTCAACAATTATTTTCAATCATAATTAATTTCAACAAATATTTTCAATCATAATAATACCATGAATTAATATAATTCAAATTTATAATTTATTAGATAAATTCAATAAAAGTAAAACACTACTTATTTCAAAAAAAAATTCAAACTAGAGATCTTAGAAATCTTAAAAATCTTTCTCTGAATCTGGTACGTCAAATATCATATTTTTGATCAAACTTTCATCAAATTAAAAAAAATAAAAAATTTTAAAATTCAATGTCCTCACATGGATCGACTAGATGACAGTGTTCAGAATTTTTGGATTGATCTTGAAAACTCTTCTTGTATTTCTTTTATTATTATTATTATTATTATTATTTTTAAAATCCATCAATCCTAAAAAAATTCAAGAGAGAGAGAGCAGAGAGAGAAAGTCTCTCTCTCCTTCTCTTTCTCTCTCTCCTTTTTTTTTCTTCCTTTTTCTTTTCTTTTCTTTTTCTCTTTTTCTTTTTCCTTCCTTTTCTTTTCTTTACTTCTTGTGGTCTTCCCTGGCCGAAACAGGGGACCGACAGGTCCCCTCTCTATGATCGACTGTCTGGACTGCAGCCGGCACGATGAAGGCCGACGGCAGGGGGCAACTCTCTCGAGTTCAAAGAGGTCAAGGCCGGCGGTCGGTAGTGATCGCCGGCGTCGAAAAATCAAAGAGAAGAAGAGACCAAACAGGGGGGTCCCTTCTCTGATGAAATTCGGCGACACCCGTCACCGACAGTTGTGCACAGAGGTACGAAAAAAGGAGAGAGGAGAGAGAAAGAGGAAGAAGGGCTTACCTCAGCCTCCGATGACCCCACCGATGAGAAATCACGGCGAGTACGAATCAAGAGGCCGCGGCTTCAATCGAAGAAATTGAAGAGAAAATACCGACGATCGTCGGTGATTGCTATGTCCTCTCACAGAGAAGAGGAGGGGGGTTCTTATAGGGCTCATCCTAGGGTCCTTCAATGGCCCTAGAACTCCGATTTTCAATCAGAACCGAGGAAGGAGAAGACTCCGATCGGGGAGTCTTGTTCCCCTATTTTTTTTTTGGATGGGCTTAATGGGCTTTAGGCCCAGCAGACCGGGTTATCACATTCTACCTCCCTTAAAAAAAATTTCATCCTCGAAATTTAATGTACCTCTATTTTCAAATAAGTGTGGATATCTCGTCTTCATATCATCCTTAAGCTCCCAAGTACCCTCTCTCTCCTCATGATTACTCCAATGAATCTTCACATATGGAATGATGCGTCGTCTTAGCACTTGTTCTTTACGGTCCACGATTCGTACAGGATATTCTTCATATGATAGATCCTTTCTAGCTTGCAAATATTTTTTCACGATGTGACTTGGGTATGGTAAATATTTTTTCAACATAGAAATATAAAAAACATCATGTACTCCGACAAGTGAAGGTGGTAAGGCAAGTCTATAAGCCACCTCATCAATTCTTTTCAAAATCTGGAACGGACCCACATATCTAGGATTTAATTTGCCACGAATGTCAAATCTTAAGATTCCTTTTGAAGGAGACACTTTGAGAAATACATGGTCACCAATTTAAAATTCTAGTTTTCATCTCCTGTTATTTGCATAACTTTTTTGTCTACTTTGTGCTGTCCGATGTCGTTCTTTAATTAATTGAATCTTCTCGATTGCTTGTTGAATAAGTTCGGGATCCAATATTCTCCGCTCACCAACATCATCCTAGTGAATCGGTGATCGACATCTTCTACCATATAATACTTCATAAGGTGCCATACCAATGCTAGCCTGATAACTATTATTATAAATGAACTCAATCAAAGGTAGATGCTCATCCCATAAACTTTTCATATCTAAAATATAAGTTCTCAACATATCTTCTAAGATCTGAATAGTTCTCTCTGACTGGCCATCAGTCTGTAGATGAAAGGCTATATTAAAGTTCAATTTTGTTCCTAATGCCTTATGTAAGCTCTTCCAAAATTGTGTTACAAATCTGATGTCTCAGCTCGATACAATGATCACTGAAATTTCATGTAGCCTTATAATTTCTTTCATATATAATTTTGCTAGTCTTTCCAAAGTGAATCCAACTCTATTTAGTAGAAAGTGTACAGACTTTGTCAATCGATCCATAATCACCCAGGCTGCATCATTTTTACTTTGAGTCTTAGGTAGTCCAGTTATAAAATCCATAGTGATATGTTTCCACTTCCATACTGAAATATCGAGAGGTTAAAGTAATCCTGCAGGTCTCTGATATTCAACTTTAACTTGTTGACACACCAAATATTGAGCCACAAATTGAGCGATCTCTCTCTTCATATTATTCTATCAGTATATTTTTTTTAAGTCTCTATACATCTTAGTGCCTCCCGGATGAACTGTATAATCGATCTGATGGGCTTCCTGAAGTATTTCTTGTTTGAGTACCGAATCATTGGGTATGCAAATTCTATTTTTGAACCTCAACGAACCATCACCATGTATCTTGAATTCAGATTGAACACCAGCTTCCACTGAATCTCTTATTTTCATTAATTGTGGATCACCATACTGGGCGACTATAATTCTTTTAATGAGTGTTGCCTGAACCCTCATATTGGCTAATCATACTGTTGAGTCATATACTCGAATATCTAATTTTAGTTTTCTTATATCCTCCAATAGTTGGCTTTGATGTGTGATTAAAATAGCCAAATTTCTCATAAATTTTTTACTAAGGACATCAGCAACAACATTAGCTTTTTCGTGATGATAATGAATTGTTAAATTATAATCTTTTAACAGTTCTAACCACCTTCTCTGTCTCATGTTTAATTCCTTCTGCGTAAAAATATATTTCAAACTCTTATGATCAGTAAACACTTCACACTGTATACCGTATAAATGATGTCTCCAAGTTTTTAGGACAAAAATCACTGCAGCTAACTCCAAATCATGTGTCGGATAATTCTGTTCATATGGTTTCAATTGTCTTGAGGCATAAGCCACTACCTTACTATGTGGCATTAATACACAGCCAAGTCCCTTTTTAGATGCATCACTATAAATTATGAATCCTTCATTTCCTGTTGGTATAGTAAGGATAGGGGCTGAAACTAATCATTGTTTTAACTCTTGAAAACTCTGTTCACAATCCTCGGTCTATCGAATTTAACCCTTTTCTGAGTAAGACGAGTCAAAGATGCAGTTATGCGGGAGAATCCTTCTACAAATCATCTGTAATAACCTGCCATTCCCAGAAAACTCCGAATCTCGAAAATATTTGTAAGTCTGTTTCACTGCATCACAGCTTCCACTTTTGTTAGATCCACAAAAATTTTATCTTTAGACACGATGTGTCCTTAAAAAACTATTTTGTCCAACCAAAATTCATACTTTTTTAATTTGGCATAAAGCTTTTCTTTCTTCAATATTTGTAGTACACACCGTAAATATTCTTCATGCTCCAATTTGCTTCTTGAATATATCAAGATATCATCAATAAATATGATAATAAATTTATCAAGATAAGATTTGAATATTCTATTTATTAAATCTATGAAGGCCGCTGGAGCATTGGTTAACCCAAATGGCATCATTAGAAATTCATAATGTCCATAATGTGTTATAAATGCAGTCTTTGGTATATCCTCTGCTTTGATTTTTAACTAATGATATCCTGAATGAAGATCAATTTTCAAAAAAAATTATGCACCTTGCAGCTGATCAAACAAATCATCGATTCGAGGTAGAGGATACTTATTTCTGATAATGATCTTATTCAACTCTCTATAGTCGAT
Organism: Elaeis guineensis; assembly: GCF_000442705.2. Classification (NCBI taxonomy): domain Eukaryota; kingdom Viridiplantae; phylum Streptophyta; class Magnoliopsida; order Arecales; family Arecaceae; genus Elaeis; species Elaeis guineensis. The sequence continues at coordinate 16,963,860 of NC_025999.2, read as the reverse complement.
ACAAAGCCTCATACTACCATCTTTCTTTTTCACAAATAAGACTGGAGCTCCCCAAGGAGATACACTAGGTCTTATAAAATCTTTATCCAATAAATCCTGTAATTAATTTTTTAACTTTTTCAACTCCATAGGAGCCATTCGATAAAGAGCTTTAGAAATCGGACCGGCATTGGGTGCCAACTTAATGGTAAATTTAATTTTTCTGTCTGGTAGTAGTCCGGGTAAATCATCAATGAATACATCTGAAAATTCATTTATGATAAAAATATCTTGTAACCTCAATTCATCATGTTCTGTACTCTTTATTGATACTAGATAACTTCTACATCCCTTTCTTAGCATCTGTCTAGCTTGCACAAATGAAATAATATATGGAGGGGTGGTTCCTGTACTTCCATCAAAACTGAATGCTAATTCTTTCGGTATTTAAAAGTTCACTCTCTTTCCATGATAATCCACAGAGGCATGATAAGTAGCAAGCCAATCCATTCCTAGAATGACATCAAAATCATGCATATCTAGGACCACCAAATCTATCGATAATTCTTTTTCTCCTATTCTGATACTACATGACTTGCACATACTTTCGATACTCAAAATATCACCTACTGGTGTCTCAACATATAATTTAGTTTTTATAGGTTCACATACTATATCATGTTGTTTAATAAAAGTAGTGGATATAAAGGAGTGTGTAGCACCAGAATCAAACAAAATAGAAGCATAAATATCAGATACAGGAATGATACCTATCACCACAGCATTAGAGGCTTGAGCATCCTGTTGTGTGAGTGCATAGATCTTTCCTTGAGTTTTCGGCTTTTGACCTCCATCCTTTGTTTGTGTGGATCTATTCTCATTCCTCTGGGGGTAATCTACAATTTTGTGTCCTTTCTGTCCACAGCTAAAACAAGAACCAGTATTCCATGGACAATTAGAAGACTCATGCTCTCTTCGGCCACATTTCGAACATTTAGCCGTCTCATTCTCACGATTCTTATCATTTGCTGGCTTCTTTGCTGGACCCTTATTGTTCTGATTTCATCCTTGAGTTCCACCAAACCTATTTCTCTTCTTCTGATTTTGTTCTCTCTCCGCATGTGCTTCATTAACTTCCTTCTCAATTATTAGAGCTTTATTCATAACTGAGGCATAAGTAGTTAACTCATAGGGTACGACTTATTTTTTAATTTTCATCTTCAGTCCCATTTTAAATTTATGTACTCTATCTTGCTCAATTTCAACTAATCTTGGAACAAACTTGGCTAACTCCGTGAATTTAGCTTCATACTCTGCAACGGATTTGTTTCCTTGTTTCAGATGAATGAACTCTTGCTCTTTCTGTATTCTGACACTTCGAGGAAAGTACTTGTCAAAGAATTCACCTCGAAATCTCTCCCAAGTGAGTGGTATTCTATCATGTTCATATTTTTGTTCAAGTATACGCCACCAGTTGTATGCCTCACCTTGTAACAGATATGCTGTGTAGCAGATCTTCTCATCATCATGGCATTCTTGCATAGCGAATGTCTTCTCCATCTCTATAATCCAGTTGTTAGCTTTTAGTGGCTCGATGGTCCCTTTGAAGGCTGGAGGAGCCAGCTTTTTAAACTCGACGATGTTGTTTCTCTGCATCGGATGTTCTCCATGTCCAGGTGTCAGTGGAGGATGCTGACGTGGCTGTGCATGTTGTTGTTGAAGTAACTATTGCTGTGTTTGTACTACTCAGATTAGAGTTTGTATTAATTGAGTCATGTTCGGCTCTTCCTACACTGTCAGAGTATTTCCAGTAGGGTCAATGATTCTCTCCTGCTGAGATGTGCCGCTATTCAATTGGGGAGTGTTATCACCAAGTGGATTTGATGTCCCTCCTACCGCTCCTTGAGTATTCTTCATTCGTCGTGGAGGCATATTGACCTATGACAAATTTGGGATGATAACTTATCCTTAATAAAGTTATAAACTTACTTAAGATAGGACAGATCATAATCATCATAACTAACCTCTCAAATTTTCTAATATCTACCCATCACTCGCTTATTCTATTCTACATGTCTTTATTTATCTACTTATGCTCTGATACCATATAAATTGTCACATCCCCGATCCGAGATTATAAGTCGAAGGTCATGGCAACCGCCACATACTCATAAGAAACTTTTCTTATAAGCATGCAAGGCATCTCATCATGATATCATACACATAAAGTTAAATAAATTTTAATTTTTAATGATCAAACTTTAGTTCAAATAATAATTTAAAACTCAGTGTCAAAAAGAAAAATAATTGTCTGACAAAGTTAACACTTAAAATAAAAATCTTGTATCAATTCTGAGAAAATTCTAAATCAAATAAACTAACTCCATCTCTAATCGTTCTCCTAATCGAAATCCTGCATCATGCTAATTTTTTAGATCTGTAAAGAAAAAATATAAAACTCATCATGAGCTAAATAGCCCAGTAAGCAGTGTATACCTTTAACTGAATAAATCAGACAATAATATTGTACATATCAATTTACTGATAATAACATAATCAATATGTAAATTCATGAATTCATAATTTAATTCATTACACTATCAATCATATATAAAATTTTAATTCATCATAATTTCAAATTATGCTTATCATCTTAAATTCATCAAATTTCTTAAGTTCTTCTTACCAACCATGAACTATGACCACATTTTTTCTGTGGCAGGATCATAATATCGCGTATCTTCTTGCGGTAGGCTGTGAATCATCTGGCAGCAAAGTCCTTCGGAACCGCTGGTCTCGCTGGCGGTTTGTCGTTGGTCTCGCTGGCGACATAAATCCTCAGGACAAATCATTTGCCAACGTATATGCCCCCATTGATGGGGTCTTTTACATAGCCAGATTGTCAATTCATATCATCTTCCAATTCATATATTATTTCGATAATAATATAAATAAGTGATATTTGAATTAATCAATCATATCATTCTTTATGATCATATATTATCATAATAAATTTTCAACAAATATCTTCAATCATAAAAAAATTTTAACAATTATTTTCAATCATAATTAATTTTAATAAATATTTTCAATCACAAGCATACCATGAATTAATATAATTTAAATTTATAATTTATCAGATAAATTTAATAAAAGTAAAACACTACTAACCTCAAAAGAAAATCCAAACTAGGGATCTTAGAAATATTAAAAATTCTTCTCTGAACCTGGTACGTCAAATATCATATTTTTGATCAAAATTTTATCAAATTAAAAAAAATAAAAATTTTTAAAATTCAATGTCCTCACATGGATTGATTAGATGACAGCGTTCAGAATTTTTGAATTGATCCATGAAAACTCTTCTTGTATTTTTTTATTATAATTATTTTTAAAATCCATCAATCCTAAAAAAAATTAAGAGAGAGAGAGCAGAGAGAGAAAGTCTCTCTCTCCTTCTCTTTCTCTCTCTCATTTTTTTTTCTTCTTTTTTTTCCTTCCTTTTTCTTTTCTTTTCTTTTTCTCTTTTTCTTTTCCTTCCTTTTCTTTTCTTTTCTTTTCTTCTCGTGGTTTTCCCTGGCCGAAACAGGAGACCGACAGGTCCCCTCCCTTTGACCGGTCGTCCAGACCGCAACCGGCACGGCGAAGGTCGACGGCAGGGGGCAACCCTCTCGAGTTCGGAGAGGCCAAGGCAGGCGATCGGCAATGATCGCTGGGGCCAGAAAATCAAAGAGAAGAAGAGACCAAACAGGGGGTTCCTTTCTCTGACGAAATTTGACGACACTCGTCACCGGCAGTTGTGCACAGAGGCACGAAAAAAAGGAGAGAGAAGAGAAGAAGAGGAAGAAGGGCTTACCTCAGCCTTCGGTGACTCCATCGGCGAGAAATCATGGCGAGCACGAATCAAGAGGCCATGGCTTCAATCAAAAAAATTGGAGAGAAAATATCGACGATCGTCGGTGATTGCTATGTCCTCCCACAGAGGAGAGGAGGGGGGTTCTTATAGGGTTCATCCTAGGGTCCTTCAATGGCCCTAGGACTCCGATTTTCAATCAGAATCGAGGAAGGAGAAGATTCCGATCGGGAGTCTTCTTCTCCTATTTTTTTTTTTTTTCTGGATGGGCTTAATGGGCTTTAGGCCCAACAGGCTGGGTTATCACAATTAAGATGCTGCGAAAAATTTTGATTTGTTTTATAAAAGGTATTTTGTAGTAATTGAAGGTTTTAATGATGTCGATTGGAATATATTATCTGGTTATGCTCTCTTTGGCATAGGTTATATTTTTATTTTAGATGGTGCTATTGTTGGAAATCAAAAAAATAAACTATCATTATTAACTCAATCATATGGTGATCTTAAGAAGTGAACCATTTGTTTTATTTTAAACAATCTATTTGTTTAAGTTTTAAATCCATCCACATGGGGTGAGTGCATTTATCTTGTAATGTTTTGGAGGCTGAATTTTCTAAAACTCTTAATGGAAATCTACAGCTCTTATGAGTGGGGTGTTGGCGTTGTTGGCTGCTATTTTATGTTTTTCTAAACACCTTAACCATCTTTGTTTTTTTATCCATTTGAAACTATCCATTATATCCATGTGCCTATTGGAAACTTTACCCTTGGATATTTAAATGGTCGCTACTGTTGATCGGTTGACTAGACTATCATAAAACCTTTTCTATAAGTACATCCCTTCTCCTCTTATTTTAGACATGTACTCTATTTGTTTGCTGGAAAGCACCTTTTAATTTCTCTATTCACTTCTTTGCAAAAGAGCCTTTTATTTCTCTCTACTTTTTCTCACGTAAAAGACTAATGCATCTTCACTCTTGAACATTCCTAGAGGATAGATGTGTTGGGACTTTCTGCACTAAGATATTGATTCTAGGAAATACAAAATTTATCTTTAAAAACAATGCAATCCGCATGCCTTTATAGCTACATTTTCTACTTAATTTATTCCTATTTATTTATTTTGATTTCTTATTTATTTGTGATTATTTATGTTTATTATATGATTTTACATCTATTATCTTAAAATTTCAACAAGAGTTATAGGTGCACCCTCGACTGATTTCAGCTATGTATATAAGAATAAGATTCTGGCTACGTCTTATGAGAATCGGGCTATCCCCAAATATGCTCATGAAAAATTAGGATAAGCATAAGACTATAACATATTGGCTATTAAGGCTCATTTTAATAGATGGATTGTTATGTGTGGGCAATGATACTTTATCTTTCCTAAACACTCATAGAGTGGAGCATATCTTGAAGAGGCATGATGATCCTTTTTTTTTGTTTGGTAAACTCCTTTTTTCCACTTTAATATTAAAATGGATGGCGGAATGCTCGTGCATTTTAATTATTAAAATGAGAATAATTTGTTGATAAATTTAGAATAGCATATGCAAATATAAATGAATAGGAGTTTTATGTATTGACACCAATATTCATGTGCTAATGGGCTTAATTATTCCTATTTTTTTTGTAAGGAAACTTTTATCACCCCCTTTTTCCACTACTTTCGCTACTCATTTTTAGCGAAAATTTAGTGCAGGGGCAAAATGGTAATTTTAAAATTTTTTCAAAATTACTATTTTACAGCGGAATTATTAATTAATCTCATTAATTAATACTAATTAACCCTACACTAGGATCTAAATATGATACAACAGCATGCATTTAAATTTGAAATTCAAATTTGAATCAGTAAACGTTTTACAGTACTGTGTTCAGAACACATCACCTTTTGTGGGTAGTCGATCACCGCAATCTGATCACCATCGGGGGGCTCTGATCGTCACGTCACAGTCACATAAATGTCTGGCCTCTGCGGATCGTCCACACGAAGCTCCCGTCTGATCAGCTCCTCACGAATGCTAGTTCGTGATTTCACCCTTTTGATGGCAGATGTTGATCGAACTCCTTCGATCGATGTGTGCCGACTTCTCGGATGCTCCGGATCATCTGCACAATTGCTTGAGAGGCTGATGGATCTCTCCCTGAAATTTGATGGACTCACGACACTCGTGGCACACCAATCTCACTTTCCGAATCCTAGGTAGAAACCCTAGGGTACACACCAAAAACCCTGCGCCCAATTTTCTCTCTTTTCTTTCTTTTTCTCTCGGAAGGTTTTGGACCTTCACCTTGTACAGAAGCCTTCCTCACACCCCAAAGTTTCTCTCCTAAAATTTCTACACACGTCCCACCTTTCTCCTCTTTTTAAAACAACGTCGAACGTGTCTTATCCGCGTGAGAGGATAAAGACAAGAGGTTACACATTTGAATTCAAATCAAATTTGAATTCAAATGAAAACCAACTTATCCCTATCCTTTTGGGCGTGAGAAGAGAAGGGGCGTGGCTCTTTGTGCGTGGAAAATGTTTTACGAGAAACCTTTTCTCGTGTAAGTAATGTGGCGCACAAAATAGATAAGGATGAAAGGGCAAGTGATAAGTTATCCATTCAAATTCAAACATGCTTTGAATTTGAATGGCTAACTAATTATTTTATCCATCCATATGGTGCACAAATGAGGGCGTGGGGAAGGGTTTTGCATGAGAAAAATTTCACGAGAAGTTTCTTCTCGTGAATTCAAATGGGTGCAAGGAAGTTGGGTGTCGCAGAGAATTTAAAACAAGGTGGTTTGATTCAAATTGAGCCAACCTAGTTTAAAATAGGTCAAGCACAATTAGACCAGATTAAACCCAACATAATTAGGCTTAATTAGGCTCAATAAAATCCTAATCAAATCAGGAATTAACTAAACCTAACTCCTGATCAAATCAGGGACTAAACCACCTTAGCGATTAGGTCAACATTTAACCTAATCGGGTCAATCCAAACTGAATCCAATTCAATTGGACTTGATCCAAAAATAATTACTCAATCAAATTGAGTTAATTAGTGATTAAATCACTAATTAAACCTCTCATAAATATTGAGTCCAAATTCGATGGACAATCAGGCATCAGAGACCATCGATATGAAACCCTGATCAAAGAGTTCAAATTTCAAATTCAAAATTTGAAATTCAAAATTTTGACCTCGGTACCCAAAATGTGTGGAACTCATGATCAGAGAATCCTAATTCTCAATCATAGAGTCCCAGATAGATAAGACTCATAATCAGCCATCAGATCAGAAAGGAACCTCTAATGTGTGTGACCCCGCAGGTTCGAACCTAAGTCGGTAGCACAGGAACCAATTTCTGTACTAATCGAAGTGACCATTTAGCAATGGTACCCGACGATCGGATAGGTCGAATAATCATAATCGCAACATTCAAAACCTACGTGAATATGGTTACCGTATAATTCAACCCTTTTAACCCCTGTGTTTAGGACGACTCAGGGTTAAACTGTCAACCCTGATGATATCATCCGAATCGTGCTCAACTCAATTAGTCCTGTGACTCCTCACTAGGACTACCCTGACCAAGGTTTTGCTAAATTGAAACACGACTGTACACAGCTCCTAAACTGGAGTGGTCAATCCCATCTTGACACACGCACCGACAAGTCAAGTACTTGACTACACCCAGCAACCTTCCGTCACTGAATTAGAAATTCAGGTAGTCCAGTGCCTAAGTGCAGTGAGTTGCTTGCAAGTCACCGTGCCGGTCTCAGGTCGGAGGGATATTTATACCTATATCCCATCGGAGCAAATCTTGACAGCAGAAATAGCTCCGGAGTTGGTCACGTTCAGTGCAGATGTACCATTATATCTCACCTGTATGCCATACCAGTGTCTCCACACTCTTTGGTTATGAGGACAATCAACCCATATGGCACACAATGACCTATGCTCGATAAACGTTATCATCCTTGGTAACAACGTATCATTTGGTCGCGAACATGTTTAAGGACTAAGCGACAAATCCTCCTTTGTCGAGTCTAAATAGTCCTAAGGACTTCACCACAACATAGGAGTTCATTAGAGGATGAAACATTTGTGATGAAAAAATACCAAAATAACTTTTATTTATTTATAATTCATGTACTAATACAAAAAGGAGCACAACCGTCAACAGGCTGACGATTGGCTTTGGGACACTATTCCCAACAATCTCCCACTTGGCCTAAAGCCTATCGGTGCAGTATCTAATACCCATCTTCGACTTGTAGTCGTTGAACTCCTTCACCGCAATGGCTTTAGTGAATGAGTCGGCCAGGTTCTCCTTCCCGTCGATCTTCTGAAGGTCGACGTCACCTCGATCCACGATCTCCCGGATGAGATGGTAGCGGCACAGAATATGCTTCGTCTGCTGGTGTGCCTTTGGTTCCTTCGCCTGAGCAATGGCTCCAGAGCTGTCGCAGTAGAGCAGAACTGGACCAACAAGGGAGGGTGCTACTCCGAGCTCGGTGATGAATTTTCTCAGCCACACCGCTTCTTTGGCAGCATCTGATGCAGCAATATACTCCACCTCGCATACTGAATCAGCCACAGTGTGCTCCTTGGAACTCTTCCAGCAGACAGCCCCACCATTAAGGATAAAAATAAATCCTGACACACTCTTGCTATCATCGCGATCAGACTGGAAACTAGAGTCTGTAAACCCTATAAGCCTCAAGTCTGATTCACCATATATAAGCCACTGGTCCTTAGTATTTCTTAAATACTTCAGGATGGTTTTAACAACCTTCCAGTGATTCTCTCCTGGATCAGATTGGTATCTACTCACTACCCCTAGTGAGTATGCCACATCTGGTCGTGTACATGTCATGGCATACATGATAGATCCCACTGTCGAAGCATATGGAATCCTACCCATACGCTCTCTCTCTTGAGGTGTTGTCGGACAATTCCTCTTCAAGAGAGAAATTCCATGGCCTATCGGTAGATAGCCTTTCTTGAAATTTTTCATGCTGAACCTTTTCAGCATAGTATCAATGTACGTGGACTGGGATAAGCCAAGCAACTTTTTGGATCTATCCCTATAGATCCTCATCCCTAGGATGTAGGAAGCTTCTCCCAGATCCTTCATGGAGAACTGTGACGATAGCCAAATCTTTATTCCCTGTAATGCAGGGACATCATTTTCGATTAAGAGAATGTCATCCACATGCAATACAAAAAATACTACTACTGGACCATTAGCCCACTTATAAATGCAGGGCTCTTCTCCGTTCTTAACGAAGCCATACGTTTTGATCATCCTATCAAAACGTATGTTCCAACTCCGAGATGCCTGCTTAAGTCCATAAATGGACCTCTGTAGCTTGCACACCTTAGACTCATCTGTGGATGTGAACCCTTCAGGTTGTATCATATACACCTCTTCGTTCAGCTCTCCGTTTAGGAAAGCTGTCTTCACATCCATCTGCCAGATTTCATAGTCCAGATGGGCAGCTATCGCAAGCATAATCCGAATGGATTTGAGCATTGCCACAGGAGAAAACGTCTCGTAATAGTCTATACCATAACGTTGACGATATCTCTTGGTAACCAAACGGGCTTTATAGGTCTCCACCTTTCTGTCTGCGCCCCTCTTCCTTTTGAAGACCCACTTACACCCTATGGGTTTTACTCCTTCGGGTGGGTCAACCAATGTCCACACATCGTTGACCTTCATGGACTCCATTTCGGATTTCATGACCTCTAGCCATTTCTCAGAGTCAGGTCTCTGCATTGCATCCATGTAGGTGATCGGATCCTCATCGTTTTCATCAAGTTCGACAGGATCACCATCCCAGACCAAGAAACCATAGTATCTATCCGGTTGATGTGGTACTCTACCAGACCGCCTTAAGGGTGCATAATCAATGGGCTCCGGATCTGATCTAATCAAATCCGGTTCAGGTTCAGTAATATGTGTCGATTTTTCCACCTGTCGAACTTCGTCAAGTTCGACTTTAGAGGCAACAGTTCCTTCACTAAGGAACTCCTTTTCTAAAAAGATTGCCGTAAGGCTGACAAACACCTTTTGCTCATCAGCAAGGTAGAAATAATACCCTTTGGTCTCTTTTGGGTACCCTATAAAATTACACTTGTCAGACCTAGGTCCAAGCTTGTCTGTAATTAAACGTTTAACATAAGCCGGACACCCCCAAACCCTAAGGTGCGAGAGTACTGGCTTACGTCCTATCCATATCTCATATGGCGTTTTGGCTACAGACTTACTCGAAACTCTATTTAGAAGGTAACAAGCCGATTCGAGCGCATATCCCCAGAGGGAGATCGGCAGACCAGCAAACTCCATCATGGATCGAACCATATCTAACAGGGTCCGATTCCTCCTTTCAGACACACCATTATGCTGTGGTGTTCCAAGAGGAGTCCACTGAGAGAGAATCCCATTCTCCCCTAGATACGTCAGAAACTCATTGAAAAGGTATTCACCTCCTCGATCAGATCGAAGAGTTTTAATACACTTCCCAGTTTTGTTTTTCTACCTCATTTCGAAATAGTTTGAACATTTCAAATGATTCCGACTTATGCTTCATTAAATAGACATACCCATACCTAGATAGGTCGTCTGTGAAGGTTATGAAGTAGAAAAATCCACCTCTTGCACTTGAGCTCATGGGTCCACATACATCAGAATGTACCAGACCTAAGAGTTCACTGGCTCGCTCACCTTTTCTAGTAAAAGGTGACTTGGTCATCTTCCCAAGAAGACAGGACTCACAGGTTGGAAGTGATTCACAATCACTAACTTCAAGAATTCCTTCTTGAGCCAACCTGTTTATCCTGTTCTTATTGATATGACCTAGCCTACAGTGCCAAAGGTAGACTTCTGACACATTATCTATTCTAGAGCGTTTACCAAATTTTTGAACCACATTAATAGGCTGTGATAGTAAGTAAATTCTATTATTTAATTGTCCAACAAATATTGTAACACCATTCAAAATGATATTGCAAATATTTCCTTTTATTAAAAAATCATAACCGTACATGGCCAAAAGGCCTACAGAAATAATATTTAATAAAAAACTTGGACAATAGTGACATTCACTCAGAATTACATTATGAGAATTGATTACAAGACTCATGATTCCTAAAGCTAGAACTGAAACTTTGCTTCCTTCTCCAACATTCAGGAACCTCTCGCCTTCATCAAATCTCCTACTGACCTGCAGATCCTGCATCGAATTACAAATATGATAAGGACTTCCGGTATCCAATACCCAGGCAGTAGTATCACAAATCGAAAAGTTGCAAGGAGTTATCATATAATTACCTTGCTTCTTCTTTGGCCTGTTCGGGTCCAGGGAGGCAATGTATTGAGGACAGTTCCTCTTCCAATGCCCGTGCTTCTTGCAAAAGAAGCACTCCGCCTGGCTCTGGTCGTGCTTGCGCTTCTTGGTCTGACCCCGTGCTACTGTCCCAGCATGAGATTGCACCTTCTTATTTTTCTTCTTCTTGTTCTTCTTCCCCTTCCCAAAGGGTTGACGACGAGAAGAAGACCCTCCCACTACATTCACCGACTCCTTATGGAGTTGGTGATCCTTCTCAAAGTTCTGCAGCAACCCCAACAATCCGTGGTAGTTTACTGCAGGCTTTGTCATTCGAAAATGAGTAAGAAATGGGAGGAAGGACTTGGGCAAGGAATTAAGGATCGCATCCTTACCGAGCTGCTCGTGCAGAGGAAAGCCCAATTTGCTTAGGCGCTCAATCATCTCGATCATGTACAGTACATGATCAGTGACTGAGGCCCCATCCCTCATCCGAGCATTGAAAATGGCACAACTAGTTTTGTGCCTTTCAACATCGTCAGGCATGCCAAAGGAGTCGTTCAACATTTGAAGTATCTCCTGTGGCTGGGCGTTCTCAAACCTTCGGCTGAACTCGTCATTCATTGCTGCCAGCATAATACATAGAACGGTGGTGCGGTCATTGAGCCACTTCAAGTAAGTGTCTCGGATCGCCTTACTAGCGTTCGGAGCTGGCTCCTCAGGTGCTGGATCCGTTACTACATAAAGGATCCGCTCATGCTCAAAGACGATTTTCAATTTTCGATATCAGCTATCGAAATTGGATCCCATGAGCTTGTCATTATCTAATAATGACCGGAGCGACAGGGTAGTGGCCATAGCTGCTTAAAGAAAAACGAGACCTCTATTAGTACATAAATTAATACTAAAGACTTGGATTTTAGTCTAAAGTTTTTTCCAATATTTTTATGAACTGGTAGCCTCATCCTCCAATTCGAGGAATTACTTTAATTCTTTAATGGGTACTAGAATCCACACAGACTACACACGAGCCCAACTTTGATTGGTCAACCCATGTGCATCTATGGGTAGGTTCTTAACCAGTTGTTTCTCTAAACAACTTCTAGTAATTGATTTTGCCCCAGAACCTAATCAGTAGGCTTTGGCCTCCACTGAAAAGATCTGGTTAGGTCCAACCATTAACATGACTTAATTTAGTGAATCGGACCAATAAATGATCAGGCCTGACTTTGGCCGGCCAACCTAACCACCATCAGAAAGACTCAATCAAATTATCATATTATGAATAATAATTCTATTAGCCAATGAGCACCAGGCCTTTGGGCCTCCAATGATCATTGAACTAATGGACTCATTATCACTCACTTAATGGGAGGCTATGACTTAGTTATCATTATAACTTAGTTATCATTATAACTTAATCATTTTAGGGACCTAATAATTTTGAGAATTTTATTAAAGAATAGTAGAGAAGAAATCATCCAGCCAATTTCAATCCTCCCACTGACTTCATCAAGTCAGATTAAAAAAGATTTAATTAAAGCTGGCATTAGGAGCACCTAAATCAGTCACACTGATTTACCTAATGACATGGGTGAGCTCTAATCACCAAGTGATCTAATCAAAATCTAACTTACCAGATTGGCCAGGTAAGTGAGATCAGTGGTGGGGATTTGCCATTAACTCGTCAATGATCGAATCAATGCGAGTAGCTCCCGCTTAAGAACCACTGGTCAAAACTGTCGAACTTACCTTAGACACCAACCGGTTCATTAGTTTTAATTTTGATCAACTTAGTAAATAGGGCTCCACCGCGTAGCCATGAATTAAGTCCATCTTGGTTTAGTTAAAGACATGGACCCATTCAACTACAATTATTGAAGTTGAATCTAGAGTATCCTTGACCTAATCTAATTCAACTTTTGATTAGATTTGACCAATTACTCCATTTAGTCCATTTTTTAAACTAACCTTAGGTCTAACCCAATTATGGACCTAATTCATCTAACCCATTGACCCACAAGTTTATGCAATTGTCTTAGGTCTTAATTCACAATTCTAGACCTACTAGACAACACTTAATTCTTTTAATTAAGTACTTGGGCTGATGGGTCAGGGTTTGGCATTTTGAAAATAATTTTCAAATTTGAAAGATTTTATTTTCTGTTCACCAAATGTGTTAACTCATTTCACAAACGGGTCAGCACATTTCATAAACAGCAATTCTATTGCTCATTTCATAACAGAAAATAACTCAAAATAAATCATAAATTTTCTTTTAGATCTAATCTAACACATTTATGATAAATTTCTTAATTAAATCCTTTCGCTGCTTCATCGGCATGGGATATAATTGCATCGGCACCCCTACCGCCATAGGAGACCCCATCGAATGGGAAGAGAGGGCCTTTAAACCCTACTTTTCTCCTATAATCGGATGGCCATGGCAACCAACCCAATTAGATTACTTGCTACTTGGATCAAGTATATCTAAATATATCAATTTCAAAATTTAAATTTTGAATTTCAAATTTCAAATTTCAAATTTTAAATTTTAAATTTGAGATTTCAACCAAATTTCAAATTTCAAATTTCCAATCTTTGAATTTTAAATTTTGAATTTTGAATTTCAAATTTCAAATTTTGAATTTCAAATTTTAAATTTGAGATTTCAACCAAATTTTAAATTTCAAATTTTGAATTTTGAATTTCAAATTTCGAATTTCAAATTTCAAATTTCAAATTTGAGATTTTAACCAAATTTCAAATTTCAAATTTTGAATTTCAAATTTGAAACTTCTAACAAATTTCAAATTTCAAATTTCAAATTTCAAATCTTTTTGAATTTCGAATTTTAAATTTTGAATTTCAAATTTAAACTTATAGATTACACCTTAATCTACGCATGCATATGTATATCATATTCTAGAACCATGCTCTGATACCATTTTTAGCGAAAATTTAGTGCAGGGGCAAAATGGTAATTTTAAAACTTTTTCAAAATTACTATTTTACAGTGAAATTATTAATTAATCTCATTAATTAATACTAATTAACCCTACACTAGGATCTAAATATGATACAACAGCATGTATTTAAATTTGAAATTCAAATTTGAATCAGTAAACGTTTTACAGTACTGTGTTCAGAACACATCACCTTTTGCGGGTAGTCGATCACCGCAATCTGATCACCGTCGGGGGGCTCTGATCATCACGTCACAGCCACACAAATGTCTGGCCTCTGCGGATCATCCACACGAAGCTCCCGTCTGATCAGCTCTTCACGAATGTTAGTTCGTGATTTCACTCTTTTGATGGCAGATATTGATCGAACTTCTTCGATCGATGTGTGCCGACTTCTCGGATGCTCCGGATCGTCTGCACAGTTGCTTGAGAGGTTGATGGATCTCTCCCTGAAATTTGATGGACTCACGACACTCGTGGCACACCAATCTCACTTTCCGAACCCTAGGTAGAAACCCTAGGGTACACACCAAAAACCCTGCGCCCAATTTTCTCTCTTTTCTTTCTTTTTCTCTCGGAAGGTTTTGGACTTTCACCTTGCACAGAAGCCTTCCTCACGCCCCAAAGTTTCTCTCCTAAAATTTCTACGCACATCCCACCTTTCTCCTCTTTTTAAAACAAGATCGAACGTGTCTTATCCGCATGAGAGGATAAAGACAAGAGGTTACACATTTGAATTCAAATCAAATTTGAATTCAAACGAAAACCAACTTATCTCTATCCTTTTGGGCGTGAGAAGAGAAGGGGCGTGGCTCTTTGTGCGTGGAAAATATTTCACGAGAAACCTTTTCTCATGTAAGTAATGTGGCGCACAAAATGGATAAGGATGAAAGGGCAAGTGATAAGTTATCCATTCAAATTCAAACATGCTTTGAATTTGAATGGCTAACTAATTATTTTATCCATCCATATGGCGCACAAATGAGGGCGTGGGGAAGGGTTTTGCGTGAGAAAAATTTCACGAGAAGTTTCTTCTCGTGAATTCAAATGGGTGCAAGGAAGTTGGGTGTCGCAGGGAATTTAAAACAAGGTGGTTTGATTCAAATTGAGCCAACCTAGTTTAAAATAGGTCAAGCACAATTAGACCAGATTAAACCCAACATAATTAGGCTTAATTAGGCTCAATAAAATCCTAATCAAATCAGGAATTAACTAAACCTAACCCCTGATCAAATCAGGGACTAAACCACCTTAACGATTAGGTCAACATTTAACCTAATCGGATCAATCCAAACTGAATCCAATTCAATTGGACTTGATCCAAAAATAATTACTCAATCAAATTGAGTTAATTAGTGATTAAATCACTAATTAAACCTCTCATAAATATTGAGTCCAAATTCGATGGACAATCAGGCATCAGAGACCATCGATATGAAACCCTGATCAAAGAGTTCAAATTTTAAATTTAAAATTTGAAATTCAAAATTTTGACCTCGGTACCCAAAATGTGTGGAACTCATGATCAGAGAATCCTAATTCTCAATCATAGAGTCCCAGATAGATAAGACTCATAATCAGCCATCAGATCAGAAAGGAACCTCTAATGTGTGTGACCCCGCAGGTTCGAACCTAAGCCGGTAGCACAAGAACCAATTTCTGTACTAATCGAAGTGACCATCTAGCAATGGTACCCGACGACCGGATAGGTCGAATAATCACAATCGCAACATTCAGAACCTACGTGAATATGGTTACCGTATAATTCATCCCTTTTGACCCCTATGTTTAGGATGACTCAGGGTTAAACTGTCAACCCTGATGATATCATCCGAATCGTGCTCAACTCAATTAGTCCTGTGACTCCTCACTAGGACTACCCTGGCCAAGGTTTTGCTAAATTGAAACACGACTGTACACAGCTCCTAAACTGGAGTGGTCAATCCCATCTTGACACACGCACCGACAAGTCAAGTACTTGACTACACCCAGCAACCTTCCGTCACTGAATTAAAAATTCAGGTAGTCCAGTGCCTAAGTGTAGTGAGTTGCTTGCAAGTCACCATGGCGGTCTCAGGTCGGAGGGACATTTATACCCATATCCCATCGGAGCAAATCTTGACAGCAGAAATAGCTCCGGAGTTGGTCACGTTCAGTGCAGATGTACCATTACATCTCACCTGTATGCCATACCAGTGTCTCCACACTCTTTGGTTATGAGGACAACCAACCCATATGGTACATAACGACCTATGCTCGATAAACGTTGTCGTCCTTGGTAACAACGTATCATTTGGTCGTGAACATGTTTAAGGACTAAGCGACAAATCCTCCTTTGTCGAGTCTAAATAGTCCTAAGGACTTCACCACAACACAGGAGTTCATTAGAAGATGAAACATTTGTGATGAAAAAATACTAAAATAACTTTTATTTATTTATAATTCATGTACTAATACAAAAAGGAGCACAACCGTCAACAGGCTGACGATTGGCTTTGGGACACTATTCCCAACACTCATATGCTAATGGGCTTAATTATTCCCTTTTTTGGCAAACAAATATTTGTCACCTTCTCACGCCACTAGCCTATTATTTTGGCTAATAATTAATATTAGAGCGCTGCTTGTAAATAGACCGAATATAGTCTAAGAAAGCTAACAAAATTTTATATTTTACTTTATAAAAAATAAATTAAATTAATTTATAGAACTAAAGCAAAATTGAAAAATAACTAAAAGTGTGCGCAACACTGTTCTAAGGCGTATTTCCATTCTTCGTGCAGGAAACATCAGAATATACCATCCTAAGATATGATCGATATCCTTCATCTGCGAGTACAATGATCAAGGAGGTCAGCGTCCAAAAAATGAAGAAGAAAAATTATAGTAGAAAGGAGAAGTATTGGAGAAAGTTTGGAAAGAAGAAGATTAGAAGGCTTTTGAATGCCTTTTTAGATTAGGTCCCAATGGAGCCTTTTTATAGTTAACAAATTCTAACCATTCGGTTTGGCCCAACATTAAAAAATTAAAGAGTTCAATGTTTCAAAATAAAAAGCCCAACATTCAGAAATTAAAAGCCTCCCTAAATGCTCATAGTGTAGAGCATATCTTGATGAGACATGATGATCTTTTTTTTGTTTGGTAAACTCTTTTCTTCCACTTTAATATTAAAATGGATGGGGGAATGTTGGCACATTTTAATTATTAAAATGAGAATAATTTATTCATAAATTTAGGATAGTATGTGCAAATATAAATGAATAGGAGTTTTATGTATTGACACCAATATTCATGTGCTAATGGGTTTAATTATTCCTATTTTTTTTGTAAAGAAACTTTTATCACCCCCTTTTTCCACTACTTTCGCTGCTCATATGCTAATGGGCTTAATTATTCCCTTTTTTGGCAAACAAATATTTGTCACCTTCTCACCCCACTAGCCTATTATTTTGGCTAATAATTAATGTTGGAGCGCTGCTTGTAAATAGACCGAATGTAGTCTAAGAAGGCTAACAAAATTTTATTTTTTACTTTATAAAAAATAAAATAAATTAATTTATAGAACTAAAGCAAAATTGAAAAACAACTAAAAGTGTGCGCAACACTATCCTAAGATATATTTCCAACCTTCGTACAGAAAATATCCAAAAATACCATCCCAAAATATGATCGATATTCTCTACCTGCAAGTACAACCGTCGAGCAGGTGAGCTTCCAGAAAAATAAAGAAAAAAATTATAGTAGAAAGAAGAAGTATTGGAGAAAGTTTAGAAAGAAGAATATTAGAAGGCTCTTAGATGCTTTTTTAGATTAGGTCACAAGGGAGCCTTTTTATAGTCAACAAAATTTAACCGTTCAATTTGACCCAACATTCAAAAATTAAAAAGCCCAACGTTCCAAAATTAAAAAGCCAACATTCAGAAATTGAAAGCCCAATGTTTAGAAAATTAAAAGCTCAACATTTAAAACATTAAAAGCCCAACGTTCAAGAATTAAAACCTAATGTTCAAAAAATTAAAACAATAACTAAAATTTTAAATGATCAAATAAAAATTAGAATTAAAAATTTGAATTGGTAGGGTGCTAAGCCTGCACCCGCACCCACACCCGCACCGCACCCCAGCCTCCATCCCTTCGTATCATGATCCAATCCGATCCAATCTGATTCGACGCATGTTAAAGATTTTCTTTCAAACCTCCTCAAATACCCCTAAGAGCTTGGTCAAACCTTTTTCTTATATAAAAGGCTCAAAAAATCTTTCACTTTCTATGTGAGACGAAAAGATCTAAATCAAGGTGGTTAAGAGGAAAAATCTTTGGAGGAAACTTATTCGGAAGATTTTGAGTTTCCAAATTTCAAATTTCCCTCCAATAATTAATGGATCATATTAATTCGGGAAGGCCCCATCAGCCTATGAATAGACTCTTCACCATTAGCCTCAAATACAACATATTCTTATTCCACATACCAACAATCTTTAAGAGTTCTGATAAAGAAAGATGCTCTTTTGGTGGAGCTTTGGGCTTAATTGCTTGTACAGGTTTGGTTTTGAGCCATATGATGCTCTTGTTGGGTTCTTGTATCTTGGAGGGAACAAGCCGAAGAGCCGAAGAGAAGGTTTACTGCATAGGTTCTGAGGCTTTGCCCACTTAAGAGGACTGTCTCCTTAATAAGAGAGAAATTTCTTTTTCCACGTCTTAGCCATGTCACCTTAAAGAAAAATTCCTATTTTCTATTGTATTTTTGTTGAACTTATTGCAATTTTCACCAACAAAAATTTGAGAATTTGTTAAAAAATAACAAAAATAGCAAAGATGATGGTGTAAGATTACATATCGATGTAAAAGGAAGATGGAAATCATAACGAATATATAAAAAATGAAATCTTTATCACAAAATTGATGGAGTGCTTGAGGATTGATCAATGATGCTTGAGTAATGAATTATACATTTCAATCAATACATGACTAATTGTTCATTTAACTCAATTAGCTGATAACTAGGGGTGCAAATGGGTTGGGTCCTATTGGATCATCAGTGATCCTGATACGATCCGGTTCCTCGATGAAAAATTCTAATAATGTTGGACTCCGGTCTAACCAATAAAAAATTAGGTTGGGTCTAAATTCAAAATTTTTGATCCAACAAGCCATTCAGGTCAGATCAGATTCATGCATGACTCAGCCCAATCCAAAAATTTTGGGTCAAAATCTGGTTTGGTCAGGTCCTAACTATACTGCACTTACTCTAATAAATTCTAGACATGGTTTCGGATTTCTTTAGAAATGGGTGCAAGATCTCAATCTACAAATAAATTTGAGCTACTGCATGGTTTTGATTGGAGTTCTAAAGTAGGAAATTGAACATCAAAGATTTATAAGTCAAACAGCCATATGACCCAATTGTTTGAAATTGCCAATCATTAGCCAATGGAGGAAAAATATCTGGAAAGATGGGATAGTTTTAAATTCATAGTCCCTCTAACATGACCTCATGACCTCAATTGTGTTTCTAGTGAAAGAAAAACAACAAAGATTTTAGCTAAACTACTTTTTGGATGGTGATAAAAGCTCACTATATCTTGACATATACTGAGACGCTTACGGGCTGTACAACTACTTGTAATTTTGTGTAAAATATACACTCAACGTACAAGTGATAATTTATAACATTCACCCAGCTTGTTTTGTCTGAAAGTAAATATGAAGTTGTATCCTGCTAAAACTTCAATCAAAATTATAGTGATACTATCAATAATAACAATACTAGAAGATGCCGAAACTTGAGCTATTTTACTCAAATCAAAATCATGAAAATATAAACAAATTTAGATAATTACCATTTCCAGTAAACTGGAGTGGCTAATCAAGGAACCGATATGAGTAAGCTTTCATATATTCTTGGGTTCATTGTTCCATGGCTTGGGTTTGAGTACATCGGCTTTGGTTTCTGGTCCCGGTATTAGTGTGACATGAGCCTCCTTTGTCCCATGTGTCATTGCTGTAATCCATCTCACTCATGTAATTGATTTGAAAAACGTAGTTGTCGAGGACTGATATGGTTTAGTTAGCAATTAGTGTCACTTGCTTGCAATGGGATGGAGCATAACTTTGGAAGAAGAAATAGGCCTGTCCTTCCAAATGTCTCCTTCATATCCATGGTGATGCTTAAAACTGGAGCAATCTGAAAATAGCTTCCTCTAAAGTGCAAGATGAGATTACAATTAGCTTGGTTTGGGACTCCGGAGAATAATGGGTTTGGTTCTTTGGATACATATATTAGGTTTAGGCCAGGTTGTTGAGCAAAAGATCCAAGAAATCAAATAGGTTGGGTTCGGATAGAATTCGACAAATTTAGAGCCGATCCAAAAAATAGAATTGATCCAATTTTAGAATTTGATTTGACTCCATGGACCATTTAAAATGATTCAAATCAGATCTAAATGGATTGGATTGGGTCGGATCATGGATCAACCCAATCCATGTGCACCCCTACTGACAACTATACATGGGACATAGGAATGCTAGAAAGTAAGTCATGGATAACATCACAAACTTCTATTTAACAACTACAATTATTTCTTGATTTATGTTGTTTTTGTTGGAAGAATATTTCTTGATTTATGTAGAACAGGGAATTTTGCAAAACAGTAATGTTTGATACATTTAATCCATTTGAAAGGGAATTTACTTATTTTCCCGTCTAGATAAATTGTACGGTTTTATTTCTCCTATAAGTGCTTTCTTTATTTAATCTTTCCTCCTTTGTACTTCATCCGATTCATTGGACTCTTTTCAGACTTTATGTGATAGGTGATTATAAAAGTGAACTCTAGACCCTACACCATAGTTCCAAACTCAAGAACAATCCTAGATTTTATTTTTTATTTTTTAATTTTATTGAGGATTGCTCTCTTCTCCTCCTCTCCCATCTTCAATCTACGGGTCCAACTTGGGTAAAGAAGACCGTCACAGAAATAAGCATTTTTACGGTATTTTTCCTCGCTTTCTTACTACTCTTCTGAATCTTTTCAATTATAATAATATTTTTAATAGTTTCAACCAATCTTCATCAAGCAATTAGCTTGTTTATATGGTGGATACAAAAAGATGCTTATGACAAAAACATTGTGATCCCATCCTATTTGTTTCTGTTCTATTTTTTTCTTCAATTTTGCTGGTGCACTTCTTTTGTTTCTTACTTTATTTGATTACTACTTTAAATTCAAGAAGACTAAGAGCATGCCTGACATCGCTTTTATTTCTTACTTTTTATGTTTTTTTAAAAAAATAAAATCATAGAAACGAAAGCAAAAAATATGTTCGTTCTTATTGCTTTAATTTTTATTTTTCAAAAATCATTTCATTATTCTAGAAAAAATGCTGCTTTTTATGCGTATTATATGTGCTCAATGTTGACTTGTACAGAACGACTTGTGCTAATATATGAATCATATATATATTCCCAGCACTACCATTATTAATACTATTACTATTATTTTTTATCGGAGTTGTTGCTTCTATTGTTATCTTTTTCCATTTTTTATGGAGAAAAGAGGCGTAAAAACCTCCTTAGAAACAAAGTTTCCATGACATCGTTATACATAAGCCCCAAAATTCCTAGGCAAAATCATTTACTAGAGATAATCTGTATATGAAACTGTTTGTATGAATTGTGTGACATCCATAAGTTTTTTTTTTTCACTTATATAATCCTACATATATAGCTAGTTGTAGCCCTCCAAGGATCAGAAGGCTCTCTCGTGAATCTCCAACACAGGTATATATCTTTTGGTTCATGGCATTCCTTCTATTAATTTCTTCACTGCAGGCTTGCCCTCCAACACTGTTATCTTTCAGACACTTCTGAATGGCGACAGACAGCCTCCCCAGTGGCAAAGACAAGGTGGTGTTCGTCCTGGGTCCGACCGGCTCCGGAAAATCCAAGCTGGCCATCACCCTCGCCACCCAATTTAACGGTGAAGTCGTCAACTCGGACAAGATGCAAGTGTACGATGGCCTGGACGTTATCACCAACAAGGTGACCGACGAGGAGTCCGCCGGCATTCCCCACCACCTCATCGGCGGCGTGCACCCGGACGCCGACTTCACCGCATCCGATTTCTGCCGTGAGGCCATGCATGCAATCGATTCCATCCTCCAGCGTGGTCACGTCCCCATCATTGCCGGCGGCTCCAACTCCTACATCGAGGCATTGGTTGATGGCGAGGGCGGCGTGTTCCGGTCCCGGCACGAGAGCTGCTTCGTGTGGATCGACGTCGATCCTTCCCTCCTGCACTTGTTCGTGTCGACGCGAGTGGACAAGATGGTGGAGATGGGGCTGGTGGAGGAGGCCAGGAGTGAGTTCCACCAGGATGGTGACTACTCGAAGGGAATTCGGAGGTCGATCGGGGTGCCGGAGATGGACGGCTATTTCCGCATGGAGGCATCGGTCGATGAAGCGACGAGGGCGAGGATGTTGGAGGCGGCGATCACCGAGATCAAGTTCAACACATGCAAGCTGACCTGCAATCAGCTGCAGAAGATTCACCGCCTCTCCACCCTCCCCGGTTGGGATGTGCATCGCATCGATGCCACCGGATTCTTCCTGAAGCGAGGCAGGGAGGGCGAGGCCGAGGCATGGGAGAAGGTGGTGGCGGGTCCTGGCAAGGAGATTGTGAACAGATTTCTGAGGGGCAAGGGTGCAAGTGGAGCGGTGCAGAAGAATGAGGGGAAGTATGTGAATGGTGAGGCTGATAAGGCTGTTACCAATGGAATAAAAGAGAGGAGTGAGGTTTGAATAATTGTCATGGACTAGGTTTATGTCTCGATAATAATGCGTCTTATGAAGATGGCCTAAATCATATATCAATCTCCATTCCATGGAAAAAAAAAAAGTGGCAGTTTTGGGTGCCTGTTTTTTTTTAGCTTATTAAATCTATATATGATGAAGTTTTGAAGTGTCAAATGCTGGAAAAATGAGAGAAGTATAACGTTCAAACTGAAATACTTTATCAAATCCATTGCATGGATAGTGAAAAAAGATTATTGCATCAGGAAAATATGGATACGGGCAAATATTATCGCTTGCATTAATCTCACAGCGATCTTGGCAAACAAATGAAGATTAAGAAAACCTGTTATGGCTTTTAAAAGATGTCGAATTGTCGGCCTTTTTTGTTGGGTTGGGGGGGTGGGGGGGTGCAAGTGACTTTGTCAGCTAGCCATTGGATGCATGCACGAGTGCTATTTTTTTTTTTTTTTTTGCTTTATCTGCTCTCCAGTCTTCAATTTACCGTTTCAACTGGATCGGGTTTTAGAATGTCGGATTATAATTTAATAGTTTCAGTCATGAGAGGAATATGCCACCCGGCCCGGCTTTCCCTTTCGTTGGATTATGACTGAGTACTCACCTCGGATACCTCACCGACGACTCAAAAGAAAGATGAAAAACTCTCTTGGACGTCGAGAAGAGAAGATCAGAAAAATAAGGGCAAACGGCTCTACAACATTAGCTTCTTTCCGACCACTAAGTCCCCCCCCCCCCCACCCCAACATAAAGGGAGTATAAGGGACTCTTAGGTAAGTTCATTTTTAAGAGAACAACCTACATTTCCTCACTCCATTCTCTTTCCTTGATTATTCTCAAGCTCCGATTGGCTTAATTTGCATCTGGCTCTCACGACTAACAACCTTGATATGAGAAAGTGGAGAAGATTTCTGCCATAACGAAGGTCAGGATGTGGTCCAACGATCTGTAGAGTTAGGCCTGACAAATACAAACTCTAGCTAGTAGCCTACGAGCTCAATCTCTAAATAAAAAGAGATACGAAAGAGATCTAAGATAAGCCAAGCTAAGACAAGCCCACTCCGCTCTTGCAATCTTTTCTCTCCAACGTTTCCAAAACTTCGGCTAACTTAAGCATTGGAAGGTCCCAATCATAATATCTTCGATGAGTGTGGACTTCCTTTGCAAGTACCCTCCGACGTTGTAGATTCGAATTGGAGCCCAACTCCAGGCATATCAGCACACCATCGGAGTCTTGTGGCAACAGATTAGCGTAAAAAAGACCCAGGCCCCTTGGAGAGAAAAGAGAGCATGATACAGATAAGAGTGCAAAACTCCGTCACCTCCTATCGGCAATCCATCCACCATAGTCGGAGTAGCATTGCTCATGGATTCATGGCAGTACAACCTTTGGCCATAATAGATTGATTGCCTTCCAAAGCCTTGGCTCATCATATTCAGACACTGACCGATGCTATACAACGACTCCAACAAGTGACAGAGCAGCAGCAGTAGCCTGTGGAATCGAGCCCTCAAGTGTTTCCTTCCCATCTCAGCCAGAGGTCTTATTCCCAGAGTTCGAGACCTGCCCTTCGAAGGCAATCATGCCACTCCACAGCCATTTTGGTTCATTCCTCTTCCTATCAAAGCCCAAGGAGAGGGGCACAGCAAGGAAGCTCTTACTCCATCGGTGATTTGATCCCCACCTATTCTCCCAAGTCAGGGAGATCTTGGTTTGAAGAAGAGCTTAAGAAGAGAGTTCGGGACATTGAGCATCATTCTGAAGAAGTCTAGATTAGGCCTCGCTTTAGTAGTGATGGCTTCGACTTCAATTCTCAGCCACCATTCACTAGGCCATTCTAGAGGAAC
The DNA here is from genome assembly GCF_000442705.2 of Elaeis guineensis. NCBI lineage: Eukaryota > Viridiplantae > Streptophyta > Magnoliopsida > Arecales > Arecaceae > Elaeis > Elaeis guineensis. The sequence goes on along the minus strand of NC_025999.2, from coordinate 16,939,072 downwards.
CAATTTTAAGTTGGTTCAAGGTACCTCAGGTGGACCTCAGCTGGAACCGTATGATGGATCCACAGATCTGCTTGATCATTTTGTAGGGTTATAGAACCCTTCTGATGCTCTAGGGTGCTTTAGACACCTTCTTGTGCCTCGCTTTCCTAGCCACCCTCATAAAGTCAATGTGGATGTGGTATTCTGAACTTTGATCGGGATCCATCTATTCATTTGAATGCCCAATAGACTGTTCATTACCCACTTTAGCAGTTGTCGACCTCAACCGAGGAACTCTGACAGTCTCTTCTTTCTCTAATAAGAAGAGGGTGAGTTACTGTATGATTATATTACGTGCTTTAATGCTACTACACTCGAGATAAGAAATCTCAACCAATCAGTGGCCATGTTAGCGCTCAAGCGAAGCTTACGAAATGAGCACCTTGCCTTTTTTCTCGATAAAAAATTTCTATGGGACTATGTCGACCTACTGGCCCAAGTTCAAAAATATCCCAGGTCGAGGAAGCTTGAAAGCTCCGTAGGCAGATGGAAGGATAGAAGATCTCCGACAAGTAAAAAGATCTCCGCGAAGGAGCTATCACTTGAGAAGTCTGTCCTAGCAATTCAACGGCTACACTCCTCTGTCCACCTCACGATCTCAGATTTTGATGAAAATTGAGAGCCAAAGATATCTATGGTGATTTGGGTAGATGAAGACCTCTCGGATAGGAGTAGGAGGAGATATTATCAGTTCTACCACGACCACAACCACAATACCAAGGAATACCACCAGCTCATGGACGAGATTGAAGCCTTGATCCATAGAGGCTATCTTGGTAAGTATGTGCAAAAGCGATACAATCGAGCCCCCAGCAAGGAAAACAACGACAACCAACCAACAACAAATATCATCAATGCCATCTTCACCCGGTTGGAGGTGTAGAGGGATAGGAGATAAAGTCAGAAAAATAAAGGGAACATTGCCCCAGGGGGCATCACTCTTCTTAACTTTTGGGGGAGTTACTGGCACTATCGTTGTGTTACCAATGATAGCCAACCTCAATGTAAATACACTTCCCATTCATAATGAAAACCTCTGACACTCTATTTATATTGTTGTCTGAAAGATAAAATTGCCAGCCAACCTAAAAAAGGAGTGGCTAGAGCAAAGGCCACATCGAGTGATGCACGGCCTCAGCAATGGTATCCTCAAAAGCAGCCTTGTAAGGCTTATACGGTGCATGACAGTCCGATCGAATAATCAGATCCCCTACTAGTCTTTACATGCAGATGAAGTCTCGAGCCCGACAAGGCTCGATACCTAGAGGAGAGCAAGAAGCTCCCCGAGGTTCCCATGATGCAGAGACCGTGCCGTTGAAAAACTCCATATGGCCCACTATAGCCACATAGTCCATAGTAGCCATCAACGTAGTTCACTGTAACCACAGGTGGCTCATTATAGCCACATGACCCATTATAGCTGAGATGGCCTATTGTAACTATCAACATGATCCACTATAAGCACACGATCCACTATAGTCGAGATGGTCCACTATAGTCATGGATGGTCTACTATAGCGATATGGCCTACTATAGTCGAGACAGCTTACTATAATTGTCAACATGACCTATTGTAGCCACACAGTCCATTATAGTCGAGATGGCTCACAATAGCCATCAATGTGGCCCACTGTAGCTATGAATGGCCCATTATAGTCATGTGGCCTATTGAAGTCAAAACGGTCCACTGGAGCTATCAACTATACCCATGGATGGCCCATTATAGCCACACAGCCCACTATAGCTGAGATGGTCCACTATAGCCATCAACATGATCCATTGTAGCCACTTGGCCACTACAGTCAATAGGTATGAGAACCTCCAAAACCTCACACTACTAGTGGAAGCTGTCGATGACTATAATAGAAGAGCCAACCCATTCTGAAGAGATAAGAGAGGTGCTAAATTATCTAAAAAGAGTCTCAATGAAAGAAAATATTTTCATTCAAAAGGTCCAGTACATTTCAATCGAGTGAAGCTCGTTACAACAAAGAAAGAAGAAAGGATCAAAATGGCTCGACCAGCAACCTTGGAGTATGAGCTAGGCATCAAGATGATGCAATCCCAGATGAAAAATATGGGAATCTCTGTTTGGCGACATTTGTCGACCTCCTCAAAAGAGCATTGGCGATGACATGGGTCTTTCTTTTAAAATCCCATTTGCCTTTACAATGCATCTCTAAGGAAGGCCAGAAAGTAGCTTTGGGAAAAAAGAACAAGCCCTCTACAAAGGTTCAAGACCTAACTATAGAGGACAAGGCATCTAAAAGCCCAGATGGCCGCCTCCGCAATCCCTCAATCCGAGCAGTGGAATTGCTCAACACCTTCCATGCCAAAGCAGGATGCCCACTAAAGCGTTCTCTCCGTGTATGGTAATCAACTGGAGGGTAGAAGGTCTCCCAGGCCAAAAAAAAGTGCCTGTGGCCCTCTGGCACACCGGATAAGGTAGCTCCACCTCAACATTAGAGAAAACAACTAAGGCGATACTAATCCCAGTCAATAGAGCCCCTATTTATAGAAGCAACAAGCCCAAGCGAATTCAAATGTCCTGTTGGCTATGCAATATATGTCACCACTTTAAAATCCTTAAAAGCTTCATTTCTTGGAGAACATATATCAGTATTAAATGCAAGTCTCACTAGATCTCCAGACTGTATGTCTCCCTGCCACGTAATATTGAGGTGAATCATCCTCCCCAATTAGTGAAAGTGATGTAGCGCCAGTTAGCAATCATGTTCTCAAAGTCCAGGACTTGCCCTCTAGCGGCAATCATGCCACTTCACAGCCATTCTGGTTCATTCCCCTTCCTATCAAAGCCCAAGGGGAGGGGCACAGCAAGGAAGCTCTTCCTCCATTGGTGATTTGACCATGACCTACTCTCCTAAGCCAGGAAGATCCTGATGTCAAGAAAAGCTTAAGAAGAGAGTTCGGAACATTGAGCGTCATCTCCGAGAAGTCCAAATTAAGCCTCACTTTAGTAGTGACGGCCTCAACTTCAACTCTTGGCCATCATTCACCTAGACCATTCTAGAGGAACCAATCTTGAGTCGGTTCAAGATACCTCAACTGGGGCCATATGATGGCTTCATAGATCTTCTTGATCATTTGCAGGATTATAGAACCCTCCTGATACTTCAGGGTACTTCAGACGTCCTATTGTGCCTTGTCTTCGTGGCCACCCTCATAAAGTCGGCACAGACATGGTATTATGGACTCCGATCAGGATCCATCTATTCATTCGAATGCCCAACAGACTATCATTACCCACTTTAGTAGCTGTCGACCCCAATCGAGGAACTCCTACAGTCTCTTTTTTCTCTAACAAGAAGTGGGTGAGTTACTACATGACTATATTGTGCATTTCAATGCTGCTACACTCGAGATGCGAAACCTCGACCAGTCGATGGCCACGTCGGTGCTGAAGCAAGGCTTATGGAATGAGCATCTTATCTTTTTTTTTAACAAAAAGTTTTCAAGAGACAACGCCGATCTGCTGGCCCAAGTCCAGAATATACCCAAACAAAGGAAGCTTGGGAGCTCCATACGCAGGTGGAAGGACAGAAGATCTCTGACAAAAAGAGGAGTCGGAAGGATCCCCAGATGGCTCGAACCGAGAAGGAACCTTTCCAACCATGAAAGAGCTATCATCCGAGAAGTCTCTCCCAATGATTCAATGGCTACACTCCTCTGTCCACCCCATGATCTTAGATCTTGATGGAAATCGAGGGCCAAGGATATCTATGGTGACTTGGGCCGATGAAATCTCCTCGAATAGGAGTAGAAGGAGGAATTATCACTTTCACCATGACCATAGTCATAATACCGAGGAGTACCACTAGCTCAAGGATGAGATTGAAGTCTTGATCCATAGAGGCTACCTCGTTAAGTATATGCAGACGTGATACAATCGAGCCCCCAATGAGGAAAACAATAACAACCAACCAATAGCAAACATCATCAACACCATCTCCACCCCTACTGGAGGTGCGGGGGATAAAAGATAAAGTCAGAGAAATAAAGGGAATGTTGCCCCAGGGGGCATCACTTTTCTTAACTTTTGGGGGAGTTACAGGCGCCATCATTGTGTTACCAACGACAACCAACCCTGATGTAAATACACTTCCCATTCATAACAAAAACCTCTTTAACACTCTGTATATAAAGGGTGGGGCATCATGATGTAGATCTCAAAAGACTGCCCAATTTAAAAAAAAGGATCAAAATCAAACATCATATGATTAAGTTATGGCATCTAGAAGTTTGGCTTGCGATTAGACTTTCTGATATGATGGATCTTGCTCTTAGGCTCTATCTAGCCCTATCTATAATAGCCAAAGTGGTCCATATCAAGTTCGAGGATCCTCATAGATCAATGAGCCGGATCAGTTCAGATCAAGTTGAAAAATATAAGACCTTAATCTGACCCAAAAGATAAATCAGGTCTAATTTTAAAATATGGATCAAATCACATTTAATTAGATTGAGTCACCGATCAAGCTGACCCATTTATAGCTATAGACATGCTTTGGCAGTAGAGGCATTAATGCGGCGTTGTTTATGTAGTTTCATTGCTTCTACAATAGAAGTTAATTTACATATCATATGATGCTCAGATTATTAAAGGTATGCTTGTATTATTCAATATTCGATTCAATTCATGTGTTAAAATTCACCTCATTTAATGTTAAAAGAAAGATAAAAGTTTTTAACCTATTAATTATTTGATATTGAATTCTTAAACCGTTAATTATTCGATATTCAATAAAATGTTAAAATAACTTTAACGTTTATTGTTAATGTTAAAATGACATTTCATGATATTGGTAGGTTGTTGGATGAACATTATCTAATATTCAATAGAACTCAATTATGGTCACTTTGGTCTTTGATTAGTGTCCAAGCAAAAAATGGATTCTATATCATCCAAATATATATGAACAAAATTTTGCAAAGATATATAGCAAATAGTCCTAAATTGTTCACATTTTATGCAAACTGATGTTTACAATTTATTAAATATTTCAGGTTAACTGGACTTACAAGTATCATTTCTCAATCTACAAATATGAAAAGGACTATGTTACATAGTGCACGGGATAAAGAAAATAATGATGCAATGAGTAGTATAAAACAATTACAAAGGATAGCATGTGAACATTGATATTATTGAAATATTATCCTTCTATTATCATCAAATCATATTTTGATTTTCATTATCATCCTATATGTTGTGCAGCTATCATTCTTATTTTCATTTATTTGAAGTTACATGTGGATGAAACTACTAGATTTCCATTTAAAGACCTATGTTGCGTTTGGTAGCTCGCAATCTATTCAGATTGTCAGTAATTTAAAGGGGGCCTACTGGATTATTGTGTTTAGTATGTTTTTTGGGTAGCAATCCAAATTACCTCCCAGGAGGCAATTCAGATAGCCTTATGGTGAGGTGGCTATCCAGATTACTACTTGTTTGACAATGTTGCAAAAACAATCTTGGATAAAATTATTCCTAAAAAAAAAATCACACAAAACCCACCCCTCCACCCCCTCCCAAGTGGCTCTCACTCTCTCCTTCTTCTCTGCACTCCCCCATGCCCTCACTGCCCTCAGCCTCCCCCTTTGCCCATGCCCTTATTATCTTCGGCCATATTGGCCCCTACTTCTATGCCAGCATCGACTTCTCCTCCCTCGCCTCCATCACCACCGCCCCCTCCTCCAATGACCCTGTTGCTGTCCTGAGTTTTGAAAGATTGGCTGTTGTGGGCACGATGATGCTTGCGACCTTGCCCATGGGGTCTTCAAGAGCTAGCTCCACCTGACGTACTATCAGACCTAGCCCTACAAGACGGCACCACCTACCACCGTTGTGTCTGCTTCTTCACATACACCCCTGCCCAGCTTCACTTCCTCCCCTAGAGCCCTCTGTCGCCATTGCAAGTCACCTTGGAGTCGTATGTTGGAGTGCCGACCAGGCAGTCCAAGAATCTAATCACCTCATCGAGGTCGACTCTAATATTGACCTCAATGTCGCTGATATTGGAGTTATCATCGGTGTCGTCGGTGGGGGCAGAGGTGGTGAAGGACGTCTTGGCAGGGATGAGGAAGCTGCCGCTGAGCAAGATGAGATCGGTGTCGTATTCTTTAGGGATTGTGATAGGGAGTGATGGTGGGTTTGGTTCATCGAGGAGTGTTGGGGCGTTCATGGTGGGTCTTGTTAGCTTGCCGACAATGCCAACGGTGGTGATTGATGGTGGGGATGGGTGGGGGAAGGAGGCGGTGGGGGAGTTCAGGAGGAGAATGAGGTGTAAGTTGTTTGAGACTTTGGGGAAAGAGGAGTTGGTGGAGGGGTGTTCGGATGTCGGTGGAGTTGGCAGTACTATCATGGGGTTGCCGGATTTGGGATGGATTTTAGAGTTGGTGAAGTAATGGCTAAATGGATACTTATTCGACAGACAGCCATCATTGGGTATGGGAATGCTACCGATCTGGCACTCATGGGGTGGTGAGCCTTGGCGTTGGATGCCAAGGTGATACGGCTCGTCTCGAGGATTTTTCGCTCTCGCTAAACATATTTTGAGAATTTTGATTTAAATTTAGAAAATAAAATCAAAATTTTTCTCAGTAATTCAAAATTTCACAAAATTTTGTGGGGGTGTTTTGGGAGGTTGATTTTATATTATCGATAATCTGATTATCATACTAAATATGCTAATCAAGATTCTCAATAATTTTACTGCAATATTACCTATGTGTAGCAAACACAGTAATCAACATTATTGATAATTTAATGGTGGCAATCTATCTTAAAGGCCATCCACATTACTTTTCAAGATTGTCCGATGATGCACCAAATTCAACCCCAGTGTTTTGTTCTTGGTGATTGCAATTTGTTAACCTGTAACAATGCATTAGCAACAGCCTATTTGTTTGTAGACGTAACTTGACCTATCCCATCAAGCATGAAATAGAGCGGCGAGCTTCCCCCAATCTGCCATACAAGTCAAGGCTATGACAATTTAGTCTAACTATTTTCTCTTTTAAACACAATTCATTCTAATGAAGTAGTATATTCAAAAAGAAAAAGGTTATATGGACTACTTAGGGCTGAAAAAAGATTGGATACGAATCAAAAATCAGTATATCTATATCCATATTTGTTTTATTTGATGAATATAAATACGGATACGGATATTATTCGAAAAAAAATTTTATATTTATATTTATTTTAAATGGATATGGATACAATTTGAATGCTGAAAGTATAAATATAATTATGGATATAAATTGAAAAATTCAATTTTATAACTACAAAATTGAAGATGTTACTAAATAGATAACAAATCAAGTTAATAACATATTTATATGGATGTATATTCTCTTTAAAAATTAATAAGTGCTATATAAAATTATAAATGATGATATGTAAATTCAGATATTCAGATATGGATCAGATAGTTGTCTATTCATATCCATATCCATATCTATTTTTTTAATGGATATGGATATGTACATAGGTATTAGTCAGATTCTCAAATTTCTATTTATATCCAGATTGATTCAGATATGAAAATAAATCCGGATAGATACCATCCGTACCATTTTCACCCCTAGGACTGCTCAAAGAAATTTGCACCATGAAAAGATAATTTACATTAAAAACCAAGCCAATATAATAATATTTTATATATATTGAGAAAATGAGAGAATTTTTGTACATTATATTTTTATGTTGATTAAATATACAATGAAAGGCTCCTATTTATAGATAGAGCCTCTAACACACACACCCACCCACACACACACACACAAGAATTTTCTGTACATAATTATATAGAAAATCAAGCACAAGATCTTTCCTAATTTACACAAAATGAATCTAGACCAATATACAAGATATATACATCAACAAATGAATCTAGACTAATATACAAGATGTATACATTAACATGTACAAACAAAATGATACATATTTGTTATACAACTTATACAAGCACAGTAATACATGTTCCCTTCAACTACTAATGAAACCAAGTTTACACAACTTAGATAAGCAACGGATGTTCTCCATTATTCCTTCCAGCACTCTTGAGCCCTCACCATGCACAGCCAATTATAAGACCTGGATGGTACAGGAAACAATTTGTCAGCACTTGGAGAGACAGCCATTGAACATAAAAAAAGAATAGATATGGAGAATAATATATGAAATGGTATACAGAAACTCTGCCAGCAAGTGTCCCAAAGGCATGAGAAATGAGTCTAGGAAGAACAATTCTTTCCTTAATTTCCTTGACGTTGGCTTCCACAAAGAGGATTAAATCTTGGACTGCAGAGTTGCCTTCTTCTTCAAAAGTAATCCTAAGCGGCTTGACGAAAAGCGCCTAAAAAATATCAGTAAAAAAAAAAAAAACCTGATGCGAAATCAAAAACCTGATGCGAAATCCATTCTTTTCTTTGATTCCAATCCAGAGACCAAGAGATCATCAATGACACGATAAATGAGGCAAGAACGCAATGAAAAGATATTTTCAAAGAGCTAAATCAAATGGCGGACAACAATATTGATTAATCAAACCACATGCTTCCCCGGTACCTTAAAATGCAGGGCCCCGCCTCCAGCTCCTGATCGAAGTGGCTCCATATAAGCACATTAATTGATAAAATACAAATCTATAAACTATAGATTTTAGATTGATATTCCTAATTGAGTATAATCATATCAGATGGCCTTTGATTATTTTACTGATCCATTGGTCGCATGGGCGAAAATCTAGACAGCATTAAGTAGATGAATAATCTAAAAGATATATCCTTCTTGACTCCGATTCCCATCAGTTTAAGCCTCCACACATCATGCAGCAACAGGGAGAGATTGTGGCTCGACCTCCAGCTCCTGATCGAAGTGGCTCTATATAAGCATAGTAATTCTATAAACTATAGATTAGGGGTGCAAATGGATCGGGTCGGATCGGATCATGAGTGATCCCGATCCGACCCAGTCCCTTGATCGGGGCCTAATGTTGGACTCAAAACCAACCCAATTGAAAATCGGATCGGATCGACTCGGGTCCATAATCAAAAAGTCTGCCTCATTGGATTTTTGGATCGGATCGGATCCATGTATAATTCGGTCATAATCTAAAAATTTTGGATCCAGCTCGGATTCAAATTCTGGTCGGGCCTTGTTCATATGATAAACCAATATATGCAAAGTTTATGACAAAAGAAAATAAATATTACTTTACCTTGGCTATTAATTTATAAGCAATTTCTCAAAATCTCACAGTCAAATTGAGTAAAACTATATGAAAAATAACAACACTACAAGAGTATTTGGAATTCTAATCCCATTTTATTTGTTCTATAGTTTACATGTTGGATTCAATACTGAATTCGGATCGGATTGGGTTGGGTCCGAATTCAGTAAATCTAGATCCAACTTAGAATATTGAATAGGTCTAATTTTAGAACCCGACCCGACTCCGCAGGGCCTTTAAAACGGATTGAATCGGGTCTAAGCAAGTCGGGCTGGGTTGGGTTACGGGTCAACCCGACCCATTTGTAGCCTTACTATAGATTTTAGATTGATATTCCTAGTTGAGTATAATCATATCACATAGCCTTCGATTATTCTACTAATCCATTCGTTATATGGGTGACATATCCAGATAGCATTACGCACATGAATAATCTAAAAGATATAGTTAGTATGCGGCTGGGGTGGTTGTTGTTGTGTCTGCTGAATTTGAGATTGCAGTTGCTGTATCTTGGGTGGTTCCACCAAAGTCGGTGGTTTCGCTGCTGCATTTTGATTAGCTACTACAAAACCTTGTGAATTAAGGCTTTTCTTCTTGTTGGTTATAATCAGTGTTCTCATGCTCGAAAAATCTGTTTGAAGAAACATGATTGAAAACATTTAGATATTGATATAGGAACTTTATACAGCAATAGAACTTACATGAAGATGAAGCCATTGATACCATTGAAGATCTTTTCCCTCAGCCTGTCGAATCAACTTGCAAAACATCCTGTAGTCATCTGCAACCTGCAACCAGAAAAAAATCAAGCCGGATGTGCTCTCGTTGTCGTCGAGAAGCATCTTGATTTTCCAATCCTAACTCCAAGAATTTCTGATGGAGAGGACCTCACATGCTCTCGGGTGAGTTGGGGATCAAGTCTATAGGGGATATCCTTTTATAACGTGCTTCACCCATCAGAGGCAGTATCTGAATCAGTCTGGAAGATGGACGTTAACCATGATGGTTGTGTAGAGGTTAACTTTATCACAATAACCATCAAGTATATCCTCAACTTATTGGAGGCTTATCTTTAATCAAAGTCCAGATTAATTAAACTAACCAAAACAAATTCCGATGCATGTTAGTGTGGGCCACATCCGGATGAGACTTAATGGGATAAATTCCAACAGTTGAATCTTCTGAAAGACCTCTTCAACTTTGTATATCTGTACCAACAATCAGGGCCACTTGGGCAGCCACAGGATTTGTACATGCTGCACTTCCTGATACTTATATTTGGAATATTTGGAAATCTAATACCAGAAGTTCATATTAGCATGATATTTTTTTATCAAAAGAGCGAAAAATTTCTATAGTCAGATATACAGCCAGAAGCATATTCCTTCTTCTTACATTCATCTCCTGCCAAGTGATAGCCATCCATGCTCATCTCACGACTCACCAACCCAATTCCTTTTTGGTGAGAGAGGAGGCGATGCACCCTTTGTTTTATTGACAGATAAGCAGAGTACGAACATCCAATCAGGTTAATCGCTCTTCTTTAGAGCAGATTACAACAAAAAGCTACAATCTACCTATCATCATAAAACATAACATCCGACCCGATTATAAATCCTGAAGAAAACAAATTACTCAGAACAACTGGGAAAAAAATTTGGGGATTATAGCAGTAGCAAACCAACTTTCATCCTCTGAAAACCTGAAACATACAAGGTTCTAAAAACCTGAGAATGGAAACCTGTATCTGAAAAATTGACAACCTGCCCTGGAAACCTGAAAACCTGTAACTGCTTTCCCCTTCGCTTCGTTTGGGCATGGATTCAAGCTTTCTCGGCTTGATACATCCCAACCCCCAGCTGTAAATATTCTACCGCACAGGCCACTAATAAATTAAGGGTGGTATAACCTCCTATTTCATCAAAAAAAAAAAAAAAAAAAAAAGAGAGGGGGGGTGGGGGGGGGGTGGGGAATTTAGGGACTGAAATAGCTGCATACGAATGGCTTCTGGATAGCCCTCCGAATCTGGATTTGACCTAGATAATATCAGCACGGCCTTGGCTGCAAGCTTCCAAAGAACCTGCCATAGAACAACAAAATAGATCTTCCTTTTTCTCCTATGACAGCCAAAAAAAATAAAATAGAGGAGCAGCATTGGTGGACTAAGGATGATCCTTGTGGACTCCGATTCCCATCAGTTTAAGCCTCCATACATCATGCAACAACAAAAGGAGACTTGTAACATTGTTCCAGATTTCTCCAAACTCAGGTAACATTTTTGGACCACATTAAGATGACCAGTCATACCACATGCTTCCTCGAAACTTCGGAGTACGTTGTGCCTCTTGTTGCTGTACTAATATTGGAGGAGTCTGAGCTCAACAAGCGCCTGCATCTGGGTCCTCTCGGTTGTAAGGGCGATGAACATTAAGACATAAAGAGAGTTGTCCTCTGGATTTTGGCTGTCGGTCCTAAGCGCTATAAGTAGTCCCTTCTCCCTCACAATGCGCTCGGTCTCTCGCCATATATCTAAGTTGCATATCCTTTTTCCAAAGAATTTAGATCTTCCATTGCATGAACTACAATTACTATACAATGTTCAAGCACGGTAATAAAGGTACTACAATGATATGGGAGAAAATATTCATGAAGATATTAAAATCAAGTGATACAAAAAAGCTCGTGATACAAAAAAAAAAAAAAATCCGAGTTTGGTGGAACAACTTATTGTTGGAAGATAAATATGAATTTATTGTTATCATAAATTACATTGAACTATGTGAGTGAGATTATTCATGCATGTCTTGAAGGATCATGTAGACGCACCGGATCGGATCAGAGGCAGCAAAATTTTAAAAATTTTTCACCGACCCAGCATGCTATGCATAGATCAAAATCAGATTTATTAAGCATTTATATCAGCATATAAAATAAAAATCAGCATGCAATAGAGAGGGTGATCACATCACCTTGCGTGGGTAGAAGATCTCCGCAGTCCGATGATCAGTGGATCCGAGGTTTGCTGTTCAGCTGCGCACGTGTCCGACCTCTATAGATATCCATTCAAAATTGATTAAGGATGCCTTCTTCTTCTTCAATCAGCCTACTCCTAGATGGATGTGTAAGCACTTTGGTCTGCCTTCGATCTGATCTCCGACAGCACTCTGATCGGTCTTCGATCGCAACCATTTCATCTCTTCATGTAGAACTGATGGCCTTAGACTCTTCGAACCCACCAGGTGGCTTGTCCAACACCCCTGGACTTGGAAGAGGCTTAGAGGTCAGAGGGAGGAGGGAGATGGTGTGAAGAATTGGAAAGAAGGCATGGTGAATGTTCAGGTTAGAACTAGGTTCATAACGAGCAACAATGCAGCTTTTAAATAGAACTTAATCAAATCAAATTCAAAACAGCCGTCCAACCACCTTATCCTTCCCATTTTGGTCGACCAAAACTAGATCCTATCTAGTTGTTATTGCCTCCAAAAACAAATTCTCAAATTCGAATTCAAACAATTTGAATTCAAACTTGAATTCGAATTTGAATTCGAATTCAAAAAAAACCATCTCGTTCTTATCCATTTCTCTCTCCCTCCCTTATCTGATTTGGGCGACACACACATGGATCCAATCCATGTGGGTGTGCCCCTCTTCTTGATCGAATAACATTGGGTGGCGCCAACATTTGACACCCCCATAAACCTAATCTAATTAGGTCAAATTCGAATCCAGGTGAACCAACATGTGGAACTCAATTTGAGCTTACATCAAATTTGATTAAATCCTATCTAATAGGACCTCAATCAAGTGGGAGAAAATGGGTTTAACCATGTGCTAGCATGGTTTCCTTAAACCCAAAGCTAAGACTCAATTGATCCTAACTCAATCAGACTAAGTCCAATTATGCAATCCTGAACCAATACCTTTGTTTGTGTGACCCCATAAGTCCAAATCTATTTGGTAGTGAGATACGTTTTGATCTCTATCACCAACATTATCGAAACTCTTTTCGATAGATTGAAACTCTTTCCAATTCAGTCAATTAAAATTATCGATCATCAAAATAATTTTAATTGATCCCACAATCTATCAGTGATACCTAATAGTATGTAGTAACAATCCAACAGAATTGAAGAATGAATCTTTAGATGTAGTTACCATGTGATTCAATTTTTTTATCGTGAGTCTTGATAAAATTGAGGTCAAGGTAAACTTGTCAAACCTTATATCTGTCATATAATAAAATCATTTGATTCGAGTCCGATGTGAAATCCAATAGAAACTCTTTTCTATCTTTCATACTGCCATGGCCATGGATTTTAAAACTCAATCTCATGATCTTCATAGGACTATTCCTCTATCGAGGTCGATAGATCCTATCTCGATACAATCTAATTCCTACAATAAACATATTGCAGCCAACATATACCTCAAGGCTCCGTATAGCTAGGAGATTGAGTTATGGTATAGTCAAACTACAACGCCCTCAAGATGAACTATCGATGCACCTCAGGTTAGAGAACTAAATACATAACCGCGGCAACGAACATGTCACTGATGAGAAGGTAAATATCCTTGTGACAGTTCGTAAATGATCATGCTCAATACTATTATTCTTAACAAGTATTTATACTTTCGCTCTGATGTCTCCACACTGTAGACTCAAGACTAATCTATCTGAAGAAAGCAATCATACACCAATCTGAAGAAAGCAATTATACACCAATCTTTTGGATCGATCACTGTCCTCATGATGATCCTATGATCGGGAGTAATTTATGAGTTAACTAAGATTAGCACATATCTCAAATTCTCAACTCTTGAGAATATGTATTATTATACCCATTAACTCAATGGATGATTCACAGACACTATAAACACAATATGAATAGAAATAATCTAATTTTATTAATTATCAAAGTCAATTTATAAATTATGCCCTAAGAGTGTTTTACAAGTATCAGTCAATCTAGCTTTTAAGGCATACGTTTAACAAACTCCCACTTACACTAAAGTCAATTAGCTACAAATCTATATCCCATCTTCTTAAGATGGGCATCAGTCTTTCGCTAGCTCAATTACTTTATCAGTGGGTCAGCCATCTTATCCACAGTGTCGACTCTCTTCACCTCGATATATCCTTTCTTGAGATAATCGCGGATGAGGTGGAACCACCGCTCAATATGCTTGGATTTCTAGTGAGACCTCAGCTCCTTAGCTAGGGCTATGGCATCGTTATTGTCGCAATAGAGTGGGACGGCATCTGATATCATCACACCTAGCTCTGCAACAAATTTTTTGAACTAAAATGCCTCCTTCACAGCTTTCGATGCGGTGATGTATTCTGCTTTCATGGTGGAGTCTACAATCACAATCTACTTGAAACTCTTTTAGCTTATAGTACTACCATTTCATAAGAAGATGCTTCCTAATGTCGACTTTCGATCATCAATATCAGACATAAAGTCTGAATCTATATTGTTGGGAATAGTGTCCCAAAGCCAATCGTCAGCCTGTTGACGGTTGTGCTCCTTTTGTATTAGTACATGAATTATAAATAAATAAAAGTTATTTTGATATTTTTTCATCACAAATATTTCATCTTCTAATGAACTCCTGTGTTGTGGTGAAGTCCTTAGGACTATTTAGACTCGACAAAGGAGGATTTGTCGTTTAGTCCTTAAACATGTTCGCGACCAAATGATACGTTGTTACCAAGGACGATAATATTTATCGAGCATAGGTCGTTGTGTGCCATATGGGTTGGTTGTCCTCATAACCAAAGAGTGTGGAGACACTGGTATGGCATACAGGTGAGATGTAATGGTACATCTGCACTGAACGTGACCAACTCCGGAGCTATTTCTGCTGTCAAGATTTGCTCTGATGGGATATGGGTATAAAAGTCCCTCCGACCTGAGACCGCCACGGTGACTTGCAAGCAACTCACTGCACTTAGACACTGGACTACCTGAATTTCTAATTCAGTGACGGAAGGTTGCTGGGTGTAGTCAAGTCTTGACTTGTCGGTGCGTGTGTCAAGATGGGATTGACCACTCCAGTTTAGGAGCTGTGTACAGTCGTGTTTCAATTTAGCAAAACCTTGGCCAGGGTAGTCCTAGTGAGGAGTCACAGGACTAATTGAGTTGAGCACGATTCGGATGATATCATCAGGGTTGACAGTTTAACCCTGAGTCATCCTAAACACAGGGGTCAAAAGGGATGAATTATACGGTAACCATATTCACGTAGGTTCTGAATGTTGTGATTGCGATTATTCAACCTATCCAGTCGTCGGGTACCATTGCTAGATGGTCACTTCGATTAGTACAGAAATGAGTTCCTGTGCTACCGGCTTAGGTTCGAACCTGCGGGGTCACACACATTAGAGGTTCCTTTCTGATTTGATGGCTGATTATGAGTCTTATCTATCTGGAACTCTATGATTGAGAATTAGGATTCTCTAATCATGAGTTCCACACATTTTGGGTACCGGGGTCAAAATTTTGAATTTCGAATTTTGAATTTGAAATTTGAACTCTTTGATCAGGGTTTCATATCGATGGTCTCTGATGCCTGATTGCCCATCGAATTTGGACTCAACATTTATGAGAGGTTTAATTAGTGATTTAATCACTAATTAACTCAATTTGATTGAGTAATTATTTTTGGATCAAATCCAATTGAATTGGATTCAGTTTGGATTGACCCGATTAGGTTAAATGTTGACCTAATCGCTAAGGTGGTTTAGTCCCTGATTTGATCAGGGGTTAGGTTTAGTTAATTCCTGATTTGATTAGGATTTTATTAAGTCTAATTAAGCCTAATTATGTTGGATTTAATTTGGTCTAATTGTGCTCAACCTATTTTAAACTAGGTTGGCTCAATTTGAATCAAACCACCTTGTTTTAAATTCCCTGCGTCACCCAACTTCCTTGCACCCATTTGAATTCATGAGAAGAAACTTCTCGTGAAATTTTTCTCATGCAAAACCCTTCCCCACATCCTCATTTGTGTGCCATATGGATGGATAAAATAATTAGTTAGCCATTCAAATTCAAAGCATGTTTGAATTTGAATGGATAACTTATCACTTGCCCTTTCATCCTTATCCATTTTGTGCGCCATATTACTTACACGAGAAAAGGTTTCTCATGAAACTTTTTCCACGCACAAAGAGCCACGCCCCTTCTCTTCTCACGCCCAAAAGGATAGGGATAAGTTGGTTTTTGTTTGAATTCAAATTTGATTTGAATTCAAATGTGTAACCTCTTGTCTTTATCCTCTCACGCGGATAAGACACGTTCGACGTTGTTTTAAAAAGAGGAGAAAGGTGGGACGTGCGTAAAAAAAATTAGGAGAGAAACTTTGGGGCGTGAGGAAGGCTTCTGCGCAAGGTGAAGGTCCAAAACCTTCCGAGAGAAAAAGAAAGAAAAGAGAGAAAATTGGGTGCAGGGTTTTTGGTGTGTACCCTAGGGTTTCTACCTAGGGTTCGGGAAGTGAGATTGGTGTGCCACGAGTGTCGTGAGTCCACCAAATTTCAGAGAGAGATCCATCAGCCTCTCAAATAACTGTGCAGATGATCCGGAGCATCCGAGAAGTCGGCACACATCGATCGAAGGAGTTTGATCAACATCTGCCATCAAAAGGGTGAAATCACGAACTAGCATTCGTGAGGAGCTGATCAGACGGGAGCTTCGTGTGGATGATCCGCAGAGGCCAGACAGTTGGGTGGCTGCGATGTGATGATCAGAGCCCTCCGACGGTGATCAGATTATGGTGATCGACTACTCGCAAAAGGTGATGTGTTCTGAACACAGTACTGTAAAACGTTTACTGATTCAAATTTGAATTTCAAATTTAAATGCATGCTGTTGTATCATATTTAGATCCTAGTGTAGGGTTAATTAGTATTAATTAATAAGATTAATTAATAATTCCGCTGTAAGATAGTAATTTTGAAAAAGTTTTAAAATTACCATTTTGCCCCTGCACTAAATAATCGCTTCAATTGGTATCAGAGCAGGTTCTAGAATATGATATACATATGCATGCGTAGATTAAGGTGTAATCTATAAGTTTAAATTTGAAATTCAAAATTCAAAATTCGAAATTCAAAAAGATTTGAAATTTAAAATTTGAAATTTGTTAGAAGTTTCAAATTTGAAATTCAAAATTTGAAATTTGAAATTTGGTTGAAATCTCAAATTTGAAATTTGAAATTTGAAATTCAAAATTTGAAATTTGAAATTCAAAATTCAAAATTTGAAATTTAAAATTCGGTTGAAATCTCAAATTTGAAATTTGAAATTTGAAATTTGAAATTCAAAATTCAAAATTTAAAATTCAAAGATTGAAAATTCGAAATTTGAAATTTGGTTGAAATCTCAAATTTGAAATTTAAAATTTGAAATTTGAAATTTGAAATTTGAAATTCAAAATTTAAATTTTGAAATTTGTACATTTAGATATACATGATCCAAGTAGAAGTAATCTAATTGGGTTGGTTGCCATGGCCGTCCGGTCATAGGAGAAAAGTAGGGTTTAAAGGCCCTCTCTTCCCATTCGATGGGGTCTCCTATGGCGGTAGGGGTGCCGATGCAATTATATCCCATGCCGATGAAGCAGCGAAAGGACTTAATTAAGAAATTTATCATGAATGTGTTAGATTAGATCTAAAAAAAAATTTATGATTTATTTTGAGTTATTTTCTGTTATGAAATGAGCAATAGAATTGCTGTTTATGAAATGTGCTGACCCGTTTGTGAAATGAGTTAACACATTTGGTGAATAGAAAATAAAATCTTTCAAATTTGAAAATTATTTTCGAAATACCAAATCCTGACCCATCAGCCCAAGTACTTAATTAAAAGAATTAAGTGTTGTCTAGTAGGTCTAGAATTGTGAATTAAGACCTAAGATAATTGCATAAACTTTTGGGTCAATGGGTTAGATGAATTAGGTCCATAATTGGGTTAGACCTAAGGTTAGTTTAAAAAAATGGACTAATTGGAGTAATTGGTCAAATCTAATCAAAAGTTGAATTAGATTAGGTCAAGGATACTCTAGACTCAACTTCAATAGTTATAGTTGAATGGGTCCATGTCTTTAACTAGACCAAGATGGACTTAATTCATGGCTACGCGGTGGAGCTCTATTTACTAAGTTGATCAAAATTAAAACTAATGAACCGGTTGGTGTCTAAGGTAAGTTTGGCAGTTTTGACCAGTGGTTCTTAAGCGGGAGCTACTCGCATTGATTCGATCATTGACGAGTTAATGACAAATCCCCACCACAGATCTCACTTACCTGGCCAATCTGGTAAGTTAGATTTTGATTAGATCACTTGGTGATTAGAGCTCACCCATGTCATTAGGTAAATCAGTATGACTGATTTAGGTGCTCCTAATGCCAGCTTTAATTAAATCCTTTTTAATCTGACTTGGTGAAGTCAGTGGGAGGATTGAAATTGACTGGATAATTTCTTCTCTACTATTCTTTAATAAAATCCTCAAAATTATTAGGTCCCTAAAATGATTAAGTTATAATGATAATTAAGTCATAGCCTCCCATTAAGTGAATGATAATGAGTCCATTAGTTCAATGATCATTGGAGGCCCAAAGGCCTGGTGCTCATTGGCTAATGAAATTATTATTCATAATATGATAATTTGATTGAGTCTTTCTGATGGTGGTTAGGTTGGCCGATCAAAGTCGGGCCTGATCATTTATTGGTCCGATTTACTAAATTAAGTCATGTTAATGGTTGGACCTAACCAGATCTTTTCAGTGGAGGCCAAAGCCTACTGATTAGGTTCTGGGGCAAAATAAATTACTAGAAGTTGTTTAGAGAAACAACTGGTTAAGAACCTACCCATAGATGCACATGGGTTGACCAACCAAAGTTGGGCTCATGTGTAGTCTGTGTGGATTCTAGTACCCATTAAGGAATTAAAGTAATTTCTTGAATTGGAGGATGAGGCTACCAGTTCGTAAAAATATTGGGAAAAACTTTAGACTAAAGTCCAAGTCTTTAGTATTAATTTATGTACTAATAGAGGTCTCGTTTTCCTTTAAGCAGCTATGGCCACTACCCTGTCGCTCCGGTCATTATTAGATAATGACAAGCTCATGGGACCCAATTTCGATAGCTGGTATCGAAAATTAAAAATCGTCCTTGAGCATGAGCGGATCCTTTATGTAGTAACGGATCCAGCACCTGAGGAGCCAGCTCCGAACGCTAGTAAGGCGATCCGAGATACTTACTTGAAGTGGCTCAATGACTGCACCACCGTTCGATGTATTATGCTGGCAGCAATGAATGACGAGTTCAGCCGAAGGTTTGAGAACGCCCAGCCACAGGAGATGCTTCAAATGTTGAACGACTCCTTTGGCACGCCTGACGACGTTGAAAGGTATAAAACTAGTTGTGCTATTTTCAATGCTCGGATGAGGGATGGGGCCTCAGTCACTGATCATGTACTGTATATGATCGAGATGATTGAGCGCCTAAGCAAATTGGGCTTTCCTCTGCACGAGCAGCTCGGTAAGGATGCGATCCTTAATTCCTTGTCCAAGTCCTTCCTCCCATTCCTTACTCATTTTCGAATGACAAAGCCTGCAGTAAACTATCACGGATTGTTGGGGTTGCTGCAGAACTTTGAGAAGGATCACCAACTCCATAAGGAGTCGGTGAATGTAGTGGGAGGGTCTTCTTCTCGTCGTCAACCCTTTGGGAAGGGGAAGAAGAACAAGAAGAAGAAAAAATAAGAAGGTGCAATCTCATGCTGAGACAGTAGCACGGGGTCAGACCAAGAAGCGCAAGCATGACCAGAGCCAGGCGGAGTGCTTCTTTTGCAAGAAGCACGAGCATTGGAAGAGGAATTGTCCTCAATACATTGCCTCCCTGGACCCGAACAGGCCAAAGAAGAAGCAAGGTAATTATATGATAACTCCTTGCAACTTTTCGATTTGTGATACTACTGCCTGGGTATTGGATATCGGAAGCCCTTATCATATTTGTAATTCGATGCAGGGTCTGCAGGTCAGTAGGAGATTTGATGAAGGCGAGAGGTTCCTGAATGTTGGAGATGGAAGCAAAGTTCCAGTTCTAGCTTTAGGAATCATGAGTCTTGTAATCAATTCTCGTAATGTAATTCTGAGTGAATGTCACTATTGTCCAAGTTTTTTATTAAATATTATTTCTGTAGGTCTTTTGGCCATGTACGGTTATGATTTTTTAATAAAAGGAAATATTTGCAATATCATTTTGAATGGTGTTACAATATTTGTTGGATAATTAAATAATGGAATTTACTTACTATCACAGCCTGTTAATGTGGTTCAAAAATTCGGTAAACGCTCTAGAATAGATAATGTGTCAGAAGTCTACCTTTGGCACTGTAGGCTAGGTCATATCAATAAGAACAGGATAAACAGGTTGGCTCAAGAAGGAATTCTTGAAGTTAGTGATTGTGAATCACTTCCAACCTGTGAGTCCTGTCTTCTTGAAAAGATGACCAAGTCACCTTTTACTGGAAAAGGTGAGCAAGCCAGTGAACTCTTAGGTCTGGTACATTCTGATGTATGTGGACCCATGAGCTCAAGTGCAAGAGGTGGATTTTTCTACTTCATAACCTTCACAGACGACCTATCTAGGTATGGGTATGTCTATTTAATGAAGCATAAGTCGGAATCATTTGAAATGTTCAAACTATTCCGAAATGAGGTAGAAAAATAAACTGGGAAGTGTATTAAAACTCTTCGATCTGATCGAGGAGGTGAATACCTTTCCAATGAGTTTCTGACGTATCTAGGGGAGAATGGGATTCTCTCTCAGTGGACTCCTCCTGGAACACCACAGCATAATGGTGTGTTTGAAAGGAGGAATCGAACCCTGTTAGACATGGTTCGATCCATGATGGGGTTTGCTGGTCTGTCGATCTCCCTCTGGGGATATGCGCTCAAATCGGCTTGTTACCTTCTAAATAGAGTTCCGAGTAAGTCTGTAGCCAAAACACCATATGAGATATGGATAGGACGTAAGCCAGTACTCTCGCACCTTAGGGTTTGGGGGTGTCCGGCTTATGTTAAACGTTTAATTACAGACAAGCTTGGACCTAGGTCTGACAAGTGTAATTTTATAGGGTACCCAAAAGAGACCAAAGGGTATTATTTCTACCTTGCTGATGAGCAAAAGGTGTTTGTCAGCCTTAAGGCAATCTTTTTAGAAAAGGAGTTCCTTAGTGAAGGAACTGTTGCCTCTAAAGTCGAACTTGACGAAGTTCGACAGGTGGAAAAACCGACACATGTTACTGAACCTGAACCGGATTTGATTAGATCAGATCCGGAGCCCATTGATTATGCACCCTTAAGGCGGTCTGGTAGAGTACCACATCAACCGGACAGATATTATGGTTTCTTGGTCTGGGATGGTGATCCTATCGAACTTGATGAAAACGATGAGGATCCGATCACCTACATGGATGCAATGCAGAGACCTGACTCTGAGAAATGGCTAGAGGCCATGAAATCCGAAATGGAGTCCATGAAGGTCAACGATGTGTGGACATTGGTTGACCCACCCGAAGGAGTAAAACCCATAGGGTGTAAGTGGGTCTTCAAAAGGAAGAGGGGCACAGACGGAAAGGTGGAGACCTATAAAGCCCGTCTGGTTGCCAAGGGATATCGTCAACGTTATGGTATAGACTATGACGAGACGTTTTCTCCTGTGGCAATGCTCAAATCCATTCGGATTATGCTTGCGATAGCTGCCCATCTGGACTATGAAATCTGGCAGATGGATGTGAAGACAGTTTTCCTAAACGGAGAGCTGGACGAAGAGGTGTATATGATACAACCTGAAGGGTTCACATCCACAGATGAGTCTAAGGTGTGCAAGCTACAGAGGTCCATTTATGGACTTAAGCAGGCATCTCGGAGTTGGAACATACGTTTTGATAGGACGATCAAAACGTATGGCTTCGTTAAGAACGGAGAAGAACCCTGCATTTATAAGTGGGCTAATGGTCCAGCAGTAGTATTTCTTGTATTGTATGTGGATGACATTCTCTTAATCGGGAATGATGTCCCTGCATTACAGGGAATAAAGATTTGGCTATCGTCACAGTTCTCCATGAAGGATCTGGGAGAAGCTTCCTACATCCTAGGGATGAGGATCTATAGGGATAGATCCAAAAAGTTGCTTGGCTTATCCCAGTCCACGTACATTGATACTATGCTGAAAAGGTTCAGCATGGAAAATTCCAAGAAAGGCTATGAAATTTCTCTCTCGAAGAGGGATTGTCCGACAACACCTCAAGAGAGAGAGCGTATGGGTAGGATTCCATATGCTTCGACAGTGGGATCTATCATGTACGCCATGACATGTACACGACCAGATGTGGCATACTCACTAGGGGTAGTGAGTAGATACCAATCTGATCCAGGAGAGAATCACTGGAAGGTTGTTAAAACCATCATGAAGTATTTAAGAAATACTAAGGACCAGTGGCTTATATATGGTGAATCAGACTTGAGACTTATAGGGTTTACAGACTCTAGTTTCCAGTCTGATCGCGATGATAGCAAGAGTGTGTCAGGATTTATTTTTACCCTTAATGGTGGGGCTGTCTGCTGGAAGAGTTCCAAGCAGCACACTGTGGCTGATTCAGTATGCGAGGCGGAGTATATTGCTGCATCAGATGCTGTCAAAGAAGCGGTGTGGCTGAGGAAATTCATCACCGAGCTCGGAGTAGCACCCTCCCTTGTTGGTCCAGTTCTGCTCTACTACGACAGCTCTGGAGCCATTGCTCAGGCGAAGGAACCAACGGCACACCAACGGACGAAGCATATTCTGCGCCGCTACCATCTCATCCGGGAGATCGTGGATCGAGGTGACGTCGACCTTCAGAAGATCGACGGGAAGGAGAACCTGGCCGACCCATTCACTAAAGCCATTGCGGTGAAGGAGTTCAACGACTACAAGTCGAAGATGGGTATTAGATACTGCACCGATAGGCTTTAGACCAAGTGGGAGATTGTTGGGAATAGTGTCCCAAAGCCAATCGTCAGCCTGTTGACGGTTGTGCTCCTTTTGTATTAGTACATGAATTATAAATAAATAAAAGTTATTTTGGTATTTTTTCATCACAAATGTTTCATCTTCTAATGAACTCCTGTGTTGTGGTGAAGTCCTTAGGACTATTTAGACTCGACAAAGGAGGATTTGTCGTTTAGTCCTTAAACATGTTCGCGACCAAATGATACGTTGTTACCAAGGACGACAATATTTATCGAGCATAGGTCGTTGTGTGCCATATGGGTTGGTTGTCCTCATAACCAAAGAGTGTGGAGACACTGGTATGGCATACAGGTGAGATGTAATGGTACATCTGCACTGAACGTGACCAACTCCGGAGCTATTTCTGCTGTCAAGATTTGCTCCGATGGGATATGGGTATAAATGTCCCTCCGACCTGAGACCGCCACGGTGACTTGCAAGCAACTCACTGCACTTAGGCACTGGACTACCTGAATTTCTAATTCAGTGACGGAAGGTTGCTGGGTGTAGTCAAGTACTTGACTTGTCGGTGCGTGTGTCAAGATGGGATTGACCACTCCAGTTTAGGAGCTGTGTACAGTCGTGTTTCAATTTAGCAAAACCTTGGCCAGGGTAGTCCTAGTGAGGAGTCACAGGACTAATTGAGTTGAGCACGATTCGGATGATATCATCAGGGTTGACAGTTTAACCCTGAGTCATCCTAAACACAGGGGTCAAAAGGGATGAATTATACGGTAACCATATTCACGTAGGTTCTGAATGTTGCGATTGCGATTATTCAACCTATCCGGTCATCGGATACCATTACTAGATGGTCACTTCGATTAGTACAGAAATGAGTTCCTGTGCTACCGGCTTAGGTTCGAACCTGCGGGGTCACACACATTAGAGGTTCCTTTCTGATCTGATAGCTGATTATGAGTCTTATCTATCTGGAACTCTATGATTGAGAATTAGGATTCTCTAATCATGAGTTCCACACATTTTGGGTACCGGGGTCAAAATTTTGAATTTTGAATTTTGAATTTGAAATTTGAACTCTTTGATCAGGGTTTCATATCGATGGTCTCTGATGCCTGATTGTCCATCGGATTTGGACTCAACATTTATGAGAGGTTTAATTAGTGATTTAATCACTAATTAACTCAATTTGATTGAGTAATTATTTTTGGATCAAGTCCAATTGAATTAGATTCAGTTTGGATTGACCCGATTAGGTTAAATGTTGACCTAATCGCTAAGGTGGTTTAGTCCCTGATTTGATCAGGAGTTAGGTTTAGTTAATTCCTGATTTGATTAGAATTTTATTAAGCCTAATTAAGCTTAATTATGTTGGATTTAATTTGGTATAATTGTGCTCAACCTATTTTAAACTAGGTTGGCTCAATTTGAATCAAACCACCTTGTTTTAAATTCCCTGCGTCACCCAACTTCCTTGCACCCATTTGAATTCACGAGAAGAAACTTCTCGTGAAATTTTTCTCACGCAAAACCCTTCCCCACATCCTCATTTGTGCGCCATATGGATGGATAAAATAATTAGTTAGCCATTCAAATTCAAAGCATGTTTGAATTTGAATGGATAACTTATCACTTGCCCTTTCATCCTTATCCATTTTGTGCGCCACATTACTTACACGAGAAAAGGTTTCTCATGAAACTTTTTCCATGCACAAAGAGCCACGCCCCTTCTCTTCTCATGCCCAAAAGGATAGGGATAAGTTGGTTTTCGTTTGAATTCAAATTTGATTTGAATTCAAATGTGTAACCTCTTGTCTTTATCCTCTCACGCGGATAAGACACGTTCGACGTTGTTTTAAAAAGAGGAGAAAGGTGGGACGTGCGTAAAAAAAATTAGAAGAGAAACTTTGGGGCGTGAGGAAGGCTTCTGCACAAGGTGAAGGTCCAAAACCTACCGAGAGAAAAAGAAAGAAAAGAGAGAAAATTGGGCGCAGGGTTTTTGGTGTGTACCCTAGGGTTTCTACCTAGGGTTCGGGAAGTGAGATTGGTGTGCCACGAGTGTCGTGAGTCCACCAAATTTTAGAGAGAGATCCATCAGCCTCTCAAGTAACTGTGCAAATGATCTGGAGCATCCGAGAAGTCGGCACACATCGATCGAAGGAGTTCGATCAACATCTGTCATCAAAAGGGTGAAATCACGAACTAGCATTCGTGAGGAGCTGATCAGACGGGAGCTTCGTGTGGACGATCCACAGAGGCCAGACAGTTGGGTGGCTGTGATGTGATGATCAGAGCCCTCCGACGGTGATCAGATTACGGTGATCGACTACCCGCAAAAGGTGATGTGTTCTGAACACAGTACTGTAAAACGTTTACTGATTCAAATTTGAATTTCAAATTTAAATGCATGCTATTGTATCATATTTAGATCCTAGTGTAGGGTTAATTAGTATTAATTAATGAGATTAATTAATAATTCCGTTGTAAAATAGTAATTTTGAAAAAATTTTAAAATTACCATTTTGCCCCTGCACTAAATAATCGCTTCATATATACCCTTGTACTTTAAGTTCTCCATTCTCAAAGATCAAAAATATATCCTTAGTCCTTCTCAAGTACTTAAGGATACATGTTATAGAAGTTCAGTGCTCTTCATCTGGATTCGACTGATATCTGCTTGTGATATTCACAGCATGAACGATATTAGGTCGTATACAAAGCATGGTGTACATGAGGCTCCCTATGGCCGAAGCATAAGGGATTTTGCTCATATGTTCAATCTTTTCCGATGTGTTGGGGCACATCTTTTTGGAGAGATGCATACCATGTCTGAAGGGTACTAGACTCCTCTTGGAGTTCTCCATGCTGAATTTCTTCAGCACCTCCTCAATGTACATCTTCTATGGTAATTCTAGCATCCTCCTAGATCTATCTCTATAGATCTTAATCCCTAAAATGAAAGATACCTCTCCTAGGTCTTTCATGAAAAATTCTTTAGATAACCAAATTTTGATCAAGGTTAACATGAAAATATTATTTTCAATCAGGAGGATATCGTCCACGTACAATACGAAGAATGTGACAGCATTCCCACTAACCTTTTTGAAGATACATGGCTCTTCCTTGTTCTTGATGAAACAAAATGATTTGATTATATTATTGAAATGAGCATTCTAACTCAGAGATGTTTGCTTGAGTCCATAAATGGATCTTTGCAGTTTGTAAATTTTATAATCACTATCACTGAAAGCGAAACCAAGTGGCTGTTCCATATAGATATCTTGCTCAAGATATCTATTCAAGAATATCATTTTCACATCCATTTGCCATATTTCATAATCAAAATATGCTGTAGTAGCAAGCAATGCATGCATGGACTTAAGCATGGCTACAGACAAGAGGATTTTCTGATAGTCAATGCCTTCGTGCTGACTATACCCTTTCACCACGAGCCTAGCTTTGAAGATCTCTACCTTTCCATCTATCCCTATCTTTCTCTTGAAGATTCATTTACATCCAATAGGTATAATATCTTCAGGTGGATCTACCAAGGTCTAGACTTAGTTTGAGTGCATCAAGTCAATTTCTGACTTCATTGCCTCTAACTACTTCTCGAAGTCGATATCTAATATCACCTCATTATAAGTCTTGGGGTCATCTCTATATACCTCATTTTCTGTGAGGAATATTTTCTTTATATCCTCTGAGATAATATCTAAGTACCTCTTAGGAGGATGAAAAATCCTACTAGACTTACGAGGTGGAGGAAGTGTATGGATCGGCTCAGATTGAATTGGTTTCTCAGATTTCAAGGGTCGCTGCTCTTCAGAGATTTTCTCCTCGAGCCTAATCTATTTTCTCATGCCTCCATCTTGAATAAACTATTTATCAAGAAAGATTGCATGCCAACTCATAATTATATAATAGTTTTCTGGAAGATAGAAATAATATCCTAAGAACTCCTTAGGATATCTAATGAGACGAGCTCTAAGGGACCTAGTATCTAACTTGTTCGCTTATTATCGTTTGACATGGGCCGGACGACTTCAAATGTTGAGATGACTGATACTCAATTTCTTATCATGCCATATCTTATATGGTATAGTAGGAACAGTTTTAGATGGAATCCTATTCAGTACATAAATTACAGTCAAAAAGCTATGCCCCCAAAAAAAATAAGAAGTTCTGTGAAGCTCACCATGGAATGGATCATATCTAATAAGATCCAATTTCTTCATTCTGAAATCTCATTGAGTTGAGACATTTCAGATGGAGTCCACTGTGAGACTATGCCATGCTCTTTGTCCAAAAACTCTCCACTAAGGTATTCACCTCCTCGACCTGATTGAAGAGCCTTAGGGGTTTTTCGGTTTGTTTCTCTACTTCATGTCTGAATTCTTTGAACTTTTCAAAAGTTTCAGACTTGTGATGCATAAGGTATACATATCCATATCATGAAAAATTATCGGTAAAGATAATGAAGTAAAAAAAATCTCCTCTGACTGGCACATCGAATGGGCCGCAAACATCAGAATGCACCGAAGCAAGTATTTTATGATCCTTTCTCCATATCCTACAAAGGGCAACTTGATCATTTTTTCTTGAAGGCATGATTCACAGATCGGATATGACTCGAAAGTCAACAGACCCAATAGTCTGATTTTCTCTAATTTGTTAATCCTATCTTCTTCAATGTGCATAGCCTTAGGTGCCACAAATATTTTTCATTAATACTATCTCTAGAATGTTTAGAACCTATAGCATTCATATTTTGCTCGACACAATTCACAGAAACATCTACATATAATTGAAAGAGACCGTTTACAAGGAAACCACTACCAATTTTATTATTTCCAAAATAAATGTTATAGTGATCTTTAAAGAAACTAATTACATAATCTTCATACGTTAAGCAAGAGATAGAAATTAGATTTCTACTTGCAGTAGGTACAAAATAACAGTCTTTTAACAATAAAATATTCTCCGATGGTAGTCGCAGAGGGTATGTTTCCATGGTCACAACAGTAACTTTTGCTCCATTTTCGATACATAGGATCATTTCACCATCCCTCAGCCTCCAGCTATCCTCAAGACTGTGCAAAGAAGTACACAAATGAGCACTAGCTCTAGAGTCAAGCATCCAACTGGATGCAGAAGAAATTGTTAGGTTTGTTTCTATGATAAGCATACCTTCAGAAGGTCCACCTTCCTTCTTGTTCTTTAGGATCGCCAGGTAAGCAGGGCAGTTCCATTTTCAGTGACCATCAGTGTTACAATGAAAACACTTTTCCTTCTTGATGGCTTTCTTCTTCGGAACCACCTTCTTCTCCTTCTTCTTGTTTTCTATCTTCTACTTCTTCACAGACTTTTTCTTCTTCCTAATAAACTTTCTTTTGGAAGAAAAAGTTTGCTCCACAGTAAGTACAGAGCCCTTTGAACTCTGGAAGGTTCTCTCAGTAGTGACAAGCATATTGACGAACTCATAAATGATGCACTGGATCTTATTTATATGAAAGCTTACAATAAATTATCCATATAAATCTGTCAAGGACTGCAGAATCAGATCAACCTGCAAGTCCTTATCCATGAACATCCTGAGCTTCTCAAGCTTTTCGAGGTCCTTGATCATTGTCAAACAATGATCGTAGACTGACTGTCCATCATGCATCTTTGTTTTGAAAAATTGCTTGGACACTTTGAAGCGAGTTGCATGACTTTGTTCACTATACAACTCTTATAGATGAACTAACATTTGTCTGGCAGTTCTCATGTCCTCATATTGGCATTACAATTTGTTAGACATTGATGCCAACATATAGCACCTAACCTTGTTGTCATCATCCAACCACTTCTCATAAGACGCTCTTTGATCAACGGTAGGACGGGATGGTAGAGGGGGGAGGTCCTGGTCAAGGATATAGGTCAATTTTTTAAAATTCAAAATAATTTTCAAGTTTTGAAGTCAATTCTTATAATTTGATCCGATCAACCTATTGGTTTCTAGGATCCTAACTTGAAGATTGGAAGCAGACATTGTTCCTATAGAGAGTCAAAATTTCTAGTTAGATTTTATAATTAACTTAACCAATTTATTTTAAAAATTTTATTTTAAAAATAAATTAGATATCTCATTATTTTTCATGGATCTCCACACTTACTGGGTAGAGAAATGAAAACCTCCATAATCAAAGATTTCTAGTGGATGCTGCGGTCTCACCAATTGACTCACCACCTCACCTAACAGTTATTGGTGATGGGTCAATTGATAAGTGGATAACTCTTATCCAATATTTCTTCAAACATGATGTAGCCATCTCTGATCTCTAATTCATGAAGCCTTACCATACCTAAAATATTGGCCCACTCCTTAGTTAAGTCAGACCTATCGTTTGTGCGAAATAGAGTCATCATTGGGACCCTCATCATATCAAAAATATTGAGCTCAACCCTATCTCCACCCCATAGCATCTCATGCCTAATAGTGTGGTTGTATCTTCCCGATGCAACTAAACCATTGTATCCAATCGAGAACAATCAACCCCGAAAAGGAGCCGCACAACTACAATGGTGGAAGACTGCTAGCTTAATATTTTATTAGAGAGATTTGATTTAGGTTTCTTTCTTAATTAGTCATAACGGTTATGACTAACCTAATGACATGGGCTACCTCGAGTTCAACAAGTAACCTAACATAAAACATAATCTTCCAAAATGGTCAGATAAGTTAAAATATGTGGGGATCCTTCTGTTACTTTTCTTAGACACCAATGAATTGATCAGATCAAACAATAGAACTAATTAAAGAACTATCATCTATATACCTACCTTAAACATCAAATTGATTGATTAGAATTGATCAAGTTAGCCTATTGACCCAGTCTGTAATCTCTGAGCCGAATTAGGTCTTAAGTTGATCGATAACATATGCCTGTTAATCGATCTGACCAAACTACAACTACGTAGGTTGGTCATGAGCATATTTGATTCCTTCATAACCAATATTTGATTCAATTTGATCAACCGCTCAAATTAGATCTAATTGAGCTATCCACACCTTGAACCCATATGTTATAAAAATATCTTAGATCTTTAATTCTCAATTTTTAGATCTAATTATTTTCATATCTTAATTCTTAATTAAGTCATGAGATCAAATTCAGATGTCTAAACTATTTAGATCAAATTTTATCACATACAAAAATCTATTCATAGAACTTAGTCTACTCATCCTGGACTTGAGTCAGCTTACTCTGGACTTGAGTCGGCTCAGTACAGTGAGTCGGCTTAATCATAGGGCTGAGCCGACTAATCTATGACAAAATAAAAATCTATTGGCTACAGCCTGACAACTTAGTCATTTCAGTATCAAATTGAGTCGACCCACCAAAAAATTGAGTCGACTCAATAAGGACTGAGCCGACTCAGCAAGCATGCCAGCAGTAGATTTTAATGATTCATAATTTTCTATGGATCTATACATAATAAAAGTTTTAATTTAAAAATTAAAAATAATTTTAAAATCTAAACAACTTAATTATGCATCAAAATCTAAGATTTTTGGATCTAAGATTTTGCAGAAAATTAAGTTTTTTCTTTTCACTTTTCTTCTTCATGGGATATAACCACATGGCACCCCTATACGTCATAGGAGAACCCATCGATTAGGCAAGTGAAGGACTTTAATCTCTGCTTCCTCTTATGACCGGACAGGTCTGGTGATCAACCCAATTAGAGTACTTGACTACTCAGACAATAAGACTAGATCTACGTATCACATGTTAGCATATATCTTATATATCATATCTAGTCTAATACATGCTATATACACATGCTGAATCTTAATCTAAAATATTTTTAGATCTAACTAAATATGCTAATTTAGATCTAATTTAAATATTTTCAGATTTGATCACTCTTCAGATCACATCTGAATAAAATCTGATCTAATTTAGATCTATGATCTGAACAATTTGACTCTGATACCAGTTGAAGGATCGTGTAGATGCACCGGATTGAATCAGATCAGAGGCAGTGGAATCTTAAAAATTTTCTATCGATCTGACATGCTATGCATAGATCTAAATTAGATTTATTAAGTATTTATATCAGTATATAAAATAAAAATCAGCATGCAATAGAGAGGGTGATCAGATCACCTTGCGCGAGTAAAAGATCTCCATAGTCCGATGATCAGTGGATCTGAAGTTTGCTGTTGAGCCGCGCATATACCTGATCTCTACAGATATCCACTCGAGATTGATCAAAGATGCCTTCTTCTTCTTCTTCAATCCACCTACTCCTAGATAGATTTGCAAGCTTTTTGATCTGCCTTCGATCTGATCATCGGCAGCACTACGATCAGCCTTTGATCGTAGCCTTTTCATCTCTTCACGTAGAATTGATAGCCTTCGACTCTTCGAACCCACTAGGTGGCTTGTCAAATGGTATCATTTGATTCAAGTCTGATGTGAAATCTCATAGAAACTCTTTTCTATCTTTCACACTGCCATGGCCATGGGCTTTAGGACTCAATCTCATGATCTTCATAGGACTAGTCCTCCTCTATCGAGGTCGATAGATTTTATCTTGGTACAATTTAATTTCTATAATGAACATACTGCAGCTAACATACACCTCAAGGCTCCATATGACTAAGAGACCGAGTTATGGTATAGTCAAACTACAGCACCCTCAAGGTGAACTGTCGATGCACTTCAGATCAGAGAACTAAACACACAACAGCAGCTATGAACATGTCATGATGAGAAGGTAGATATTCTTGTGACAGTTCATAAATGATCACATTTAGTTTCCTTATTCTTAACAAGCACTTATACTTTCGCTTTGGTATCTCCAAACCGTAGATTTAAGACTCATCTACCTGAAGAAAGCAATCATACATCAATCTTTTGGATTGATCACCGTCTCCATGATGATCCTACGATCGGGAGAAATTTATGAGTTAACTAAGATTAGCACATGTCTCAAATTCTCAACTCTTGAGAATATGTGTTATGATACCTATTAACTCAATGGACGATTCACAGACACTATAAATATAATGTAAATGAAAATAATTTAATTTTATGAATTATCAAAATAAATTTATAAATTATGCCCTTAGAATGTTTTACAAGTGTTAACCAATCTGGCTTCTAGGACATACATCCAACATGTCTAGGTACAAGAGATATATTAAATGTGGGTACATGAACTTATATCTAAGAATGTGTTTGTGGCTTTTAAAAATATGTGTGAGAAGTTTAGGAATATGTGTCTCTTAGAGAAGTGTGTGGGATATTAATTAATGTATTATAGAGATCAAAGAGTTGCATAACTCTAGTAATTAATGTGTTTGTGAGTAGTATAAATAGAAGTTGCTTCCTCGAAGTGTAGTAGGAGTTGGATATCAAATGGATAGAAATTGTGATATTGTTCTCCTCCTCTCTCTAGCATTTTTTATCATATGGGATTGAGTACTCTTCTCCTTTTTCATCCATCTTAATAAAGTTGTATCAAAGTATATGCATAAGAAGTACCCATCACCAAATTCCAATACTTATAATACACAATGTTTTTGAACACCACTTCCCACACATGTCCAGGAAACTCATTTTTTTTTTTTTTTTTTGTATTATGAGGTTTTTTGCATCACTTGATTTCAGTATCTTAATGAATATTTTCTCTCGCATCATTGTACCACTACCTCTATCATAGTACTTCAACACCCTGTTGTGATTGTTATTGTCATGGGAGATTAAAACTTTTTGAAAGAACTTAAAAGATGATGGGAATAAAGGCATGCAACTTAGAGTAAGAGAGAGAGAAGGAGACTAATTACAGTGCCGAGGTTTTGGCAATCGCATGATGAGCCCAATAATAGGGCTCCAAAAAAGAAAGAGAAGAGACGATCAAGAGAGAGAGGGCTTGGGGTGAATGCTTTTCGGGAGGCCGTGGGTTGATTTATAGCCGCCACAATCGTTTTCCTTCTCCGTCTTTGATTCAAACATGGAAATAGCATAATTTATAAAGAAGTAGAGGAGAAAATATAACAAGAATATGCATTTCACGATAATTATGAAAAAAAATATATGATGGTTATCGATCTATATTTTTGAGCGGACGTTCTTGTTTTGGATTACTAAATATAAGTCTGTACTTCCAAACTTGGATGTATAAAATATTTTATATATCAGTCTATGTTACCAAACTTGGATGTGTTTTTTTTGGTACCAGGTTTGGCAGATAACCGATCACAAAATATAGCCGATCAGCGGCCGTCGGGCCCCTCTCTTCTCTGTGTTCCAGTCCGGGCCCCCGTTTCTTCCTCTTCTCTGTGTTCTGGTCTGGGCCCGATTCCATCTTCCCCCTCTCCCTCCCTCCCTCTATTCTCCTTCCTCTCTCCCCTTTGGTGGATCTTTGTCTCCGACGGGCAGCGGACGGCGGAAGGTTAGGCCCCCCTCTTTCTCTCTCTCTCTCTCTTCACAGGTCCCTTTCGACGGTGGACCAGCCCTCCCTTTTTTCTTTTTGTGCTCGGATCCCCATCGGTAGGTCCCTCCGATGGACGGTAGGCTGGATCTCCCTCTCCCTCCTTGCAGCTGATTGTCACCCCCTCCCTCCCTTCTCTATGTTCCGGTGCCCTTTGGAGGCCGAACGGAGGCCATGGACTGGCTCTCTCTCCCTCTTCTTATTGCGGCCGGATGGAGGCCGTGCCCTTCTCTCTATCCTCTTTCATCCTCCTCCCTCTCTCTGTTCTCTCTATCCTCCCTTCCCCATTTCGCTATTTGGGACGTTCCCCCTGTGATGAGCCCCTCCTTCGCCGGTTGCTGGCCTCTCCCTCCGCTGGCTGCATCTCCCCGGTCGGGTACTATGCTCCTCTACAGCCGGCCAACAGTCACCCGTCTGTGCTCCTCCCAGCGCTGCTATCGGGTCTTCGCTGGCGGGCGATGGTTTTATCCGTTTGACAAGTGTGATGGTCGATGTTGTTCTCCTCTCTGCACCCCTCTCTTCTTGACGTGATGGTCGACGTCGTTTTTCTCTCCTCTCATCATCACGATCTCCGATCATCATTCCTCTCCCATGATCGGTGCTGCGTCGGATGTTTGTATTTCAAATTTTAAAATCTGGTTGTTAAGAAAAAGTTTTAAATTTTAAATATTGATTGATGAGTTGGCAGAGGAGGATTTGAAATTTAAATTTTAAATTTAAATTTCTGTATTGTAAGTTTGGTGGAGGTTTTTTTTTTTTTAATATTTTTTTTAATAAATTTTAATGGCTATTGTGCTGCAGTATATTAGTTTTTTTTTATATAAAAAAAATATTGTGTGATTTGTAGATAAGGAAGGAGACATGTTTACGAAGAATAGAGGGTCAAACATAGCAGGATCGGAAGGAATTACGAGAGTAATGATAGGTTTGGTGAGTTGTGACGAGTAGGATAGCGATGGTGAGTTGGGAGATGAGCATAGATGGTTATCACTTGGTACGAGATAAATACGTTTAAAGAGCTATATCAAATGGTAGACAACAATATTGATTCAAGGTTAGCAAGAAACGGACATACCATATGCTTCCCTGGTATTTTTCTTGATGGTTTTTGGCTGCTGCCTTCTCCAGCCACTCCACAGCACCTCCATGGTTCTCGGATGATAAGAGATGTCGAGCTTCTAGGAAATCTTTTAACAGATGTAAGAAGCGAAGGTATAGTTTAAAACAGGTGATCCATTGTTTCCTCCTCTAGGCGCCTTCATCATCTTCTTCTTGTTTTTCCATTCTTTTTTGGGATTTTCTGTGGTTAGAATTCTGTTATTTGAAACCAGCCAGTTAAATTAAAATTTTTGATTTTTCTGGTGGTGTTGCTTTCCAATTGATCCGGACAAATTTGGACCAGACTTCTCCATTGCTTAGTAAGGAGTAGCAGCTTTTTCCACCATGTCCTGATTAGCAGTGCGAGTCACCTCATCGAGTTGGAAAAGTAGAAATTGAAGGGATTCTTCGCCATTTAAGAACAGACCTCAAATATTTTGAGAGTTTATTATTGTGCAAGATTCCAGCACACATTTGGTGAGATCTAGGATTAGATTGATAGCCGAAGAAGATTCGATGAGACTTTGGAAGAGGATGGTAGTCGAGGAGATTCGGTGAGATAGCCAAAGAGAGCTCGGTGAGACTCTGGAAGAGGATGATAGTTGAAGGAATTTAGAGAGACTCAA
Source organism: Elaeis guineensis (assembly GCF_000442705.2). Taxonomy (NCBI): domain Eukaryota; kingdom Viridiplantae; phylum Streptophyta; class Magnoliopsida; order Arecales; family Arecaceae; genus Elaeis; species Elaeis guineensis. The sequence goes on along the minus strand of NC_025999.2, from coordinate 16,903,544 downwards.
GCTGGGGTTAGTAGCCGAAGGTGGCTGATGTATTGACAACAATTATGGAAGTCGACAAGGAAGATCGACTGGTGTCTGATTGGTAAGATTAAATGGGTCTAACCATCCAATCTGCTGATTGAGGGTGATCTAGCTTGATGCAGGTCAACTTAGGTGTGAAGCCTCTGTATCTAATGGATAAAAGCTAAAAACTCTGCCTCCCAAAAGGTATTTATCTTTTGAAAAGTTGGTTAAGGACTATGATCCTAATATTTATGACACCAGCTACTGATCATATACTTGGTTTTAGAGTGAGGGAGAATAATTCTGGGTAGAGATCTTCAAGCCGTGCCAATTCTATCCAATGATCTAACCAAAAGGAGACTTGCTTCTCGTTTCCAATGTTAAATGCTTGATCAAGAAAGTGTAAACTTCCACATTGCTTTTGCATGCAGCTGAAGCAAGCATTGGATGACTTTTCCCTGGTACAAACAACTACTGGATAGCCCTCAAAATCTGGATCTGACCGAGATAACGTCCGCATGGCCTTGGTTGCAGGTTTCCAGAGAACCTGCAACAGAAAAACAAAACAAATGTTCCTTTTTCTCACATGACAGCCAAGAAGAACAGAGAAGCAGCATGGATTCAGGACGATCTTCCTTGACTCCAGTTCCCATCAGTTTAAGCCTCCATACATCATGCAACAATAGGGGGATAAATCTAACTTTGCTCTAGATTTCTCCAAACTTGGATAAGATTTTTGGACCACATAAAGATGACCGGTCATAGCATATGCTTCCTCGGTACTTCAGATAATAGGGCCCAACCTCCAGATCTTGATCGAAGTGGTTGTGCACGCTGTGCCCCCTGTTGCCACTCTGATGGAGGAGTGTGAGCTCAAAGAGAACCTATGCATAGGTCCTCTCGATCACAAGGGTGATGAACACTGAGACATAAAAAGAGTTGTCCTTTGGATACACCATAAGAAAATTCATTATTAGCGATGGTCAATTACCATCGCTAATAATGGAAATACCGTCGCTAATGCTATTAGCAACGTAATGCCATCGCTAAAAAAATGATCAAAAAAAAAGTCAACACTAAAGCTACATATTAGCGACAGCAGAGGAGCCATCGCTAATAACGATATTAGTGACGGCTTTTCATCACTTATAATATTTTTTGGATTTAAAATTAAAAAATTTAAAAAATAATAATAATGACGGCAATCCGTCTCTAATAAGTCGTCGCTATTATCTTTAGCAACAGCATTTCCATTGCTAAAGCCAATAATATCGACAGCATTTTCATCGCTAATAATTATATTTTTTTAAAAAAAAATATTTTTAGCAATTATATTTATTAAAATATATTATAATTTAATTAATAAGTAATTAGATATACTAAAATCTATTATAATTAAATTAACAAGTAATATATATTTATGGACATTATACCAACTAACAATTAACTATCACTATCAAAAATAAAAAATTAATATTATATATTATATCAAAATTAAATTGTACAAATAACACTGCTCAAATTTCAAATACATTATATCAAAATTAAAAAATAAAAAATAAAAAATCAATGGAGATCGTTCTCCTCCTCCTCCTGCTCTTGTATGTCCTCTGCAGCGGCATGTATAGATAAAAGCCAGATATCCTAGCATCCTATAACAAAGAAAAAAATCAAACACTATTAATAACTTTAGAACTAAATTAATTGAAACTATAAAATTATTATAATTAATGCGCCTCAAGCCTAAAATTTTACGGAGAGATATATTTTGATATACCAAACGAATTATTTCTACACATTTTATTTGATAATATGAAGCTATAGATACCCCCAACCAGTACTCTATCGGATGGTTAAGTTGAATTTTGAGCCTCTAGATACTCCTTCCCTCCTATTTGAAGCCTAAACTGGCATGGATGGATATATTTCAATATACTCTTTCAATTCTCAAATAGATTGTTTCTATATATTTTATTCGATGATATAAAGCTATAGACACCTCCGGCCCATTCATCAGATGGTTAGATTGAATTTTGATCTCCTGATACTCCTCTCTCTCGCCTCAAGCCTAAATCGATACGGAGGGATGTATTTTGATATACTCCTTCAATTCTCAAATGGATTATTTCTACACGTTCCATTCGATGAGACGAACGTATCTACATCTCCATCCCATCCATCGGATAGGTAGATTGATTTTTGATCCTTAGATTCTCTTCCTCCAACTCAAGTCTAACTATGTGAAGCTTCTAAATATAAAAATTTAAAATAAGTAAAAAAATTTATTAATACTGCTTGACTTACCTGTTGTGATGGCTATGATAATGAGCTTAGCTGATTGCACAAATATGGATCCCTAAGAATCTCAATTATCCTGTCATGGATGGCATCTTAGAAACTCTATGGTTGCTGATAAAAAAGCCTCAGCACGACCTCCTCGACATGTGCATCACCCCACGTATGGGTCATCGAGGTCTGAGAGGAAGATGTCAAAGACCAGCGAGCTACTGAAGGATCGAAGCTATCCCTAAACCCTATGACTTGGCTCCTACTAACCCCTCCGATGGCCCTAAGCCATCCTTCAAGGTAAAGGAGGGGCTGAGAGAACAGGTCCTTGTTATGCCGTGCTATGATGTACTTCGCATAATCTGCCTACACAGTTTAAAATTTTATTAGTGCTATTATACATATATCAGTATATATTAAAATTTAAAAAATAATATTTTATTTTATCACGATCCGTTTGGACCTAGAATCTAAGTAATCATTGGTCCTTTTAGATTAGTGTGTGGCCTCTTACAACTACAGCTACCATGGTACATGACCCAGTTGCCGTGTCTATAATAAATAAAAAAATTAAGTTAATAAAAATTAATATATGATCAACTAAATATGAGACTCTTGGATAAGTAGAGCCTCCAAAGTCTAGGAGTGAGAGGAAGATATTAAAGAATCTTGTATCGTATGTCTTTTTGATTCCTACCCTCTTGCCTCAGCTTAAATCGGCTTTCACGCATACGTCACATGAGCTCATCAGTTAGTCTTTCTTATAAAAAAGTATACAATCATTATAACATGCATCTATCTTTTCGTATTCCATGTCTAACCCCTTCATCATTTTTTTTTGAAGCATAGAAACTTTCAAAGAGCTTCTTATCCTTTGATAGTATTTTTTTTATGATTGCTATCATCTTATCATAACAATTAACCATCATATTAAACTCGACCTTCAAGTTCAACAACTCTGACATAGCTAATAATATAGTATGTGTTTCATATCCCAGCCACAGTGGTTCATCAGCATCTCTCAGCATACGATAGAAATTACCGCTGTCAGCTTCTGGATCGTCCTCCACATCCTAGTTAAATTCAGAACTAGCAGCATCCATAACCATGTCTACCATTTTATTTATGTCACTGTCCTTCTCATTTCTAACCCTTCTAACTGTCTTCCACATCTCCCCAAGTGGGTATCAATACTTGTAGTTAGGTATAAATCCACTCCTATGTAAATGGACAGTTATTATATCTCTATCAAATATTTCTCTATTGTCATATCTCTTACAAGGGCAATGATCCCGTCCTTGATGTAAGAGTGCCACATTCTCAAAAATATAATTATATAAGTATTCTACACCCTCTTTGTATTCAGTAGAAATCATCCTGTCCACTACTCAATGGTTCATCCAACTTATGGTCCATGGTGCACTACCTAAGGATTCTGCATATACAAATATAAGGCAATAGCTAAATAATTATTTTATCATTTCAAATGACTTATATAATAATTACATCCTGCTATCAACTAATAGGTATAGAAGGTCCTACCCCATTTAGAAATTGTATTAATTCTATAAGTACAGTAATCAAACAATATGCAATAGGGATCGAAAAAAATTTTAATAGCATCTCTCTTTAGTTCTCTCATGCATAGCATATGATGTGTGAGGAGAACTACAGAAAAATATGATCCAAAATTTTTCTCAAATACTCATTGTACCATTTGATTACTGTAATGATCTATAGAATTAATTATATTTGCCAACTATTTATATTAGACAATCAATTGACTAATATACATAATTCTTTCATCTATATAAAACTTTATAAATATACAAATGCTGTAGAATATATACATTAATCAAAAGATGGATCTATATTTATATGCAATATAATATTTTTAAAATTTTTAAATTAGTAGGTTCCAAAGTATATAGCATCATTACAGATGGGGATGGTTGGGATGCGCATCCCGGGCATTCGGACTTGGGGTGTGCCAAATGACTAGGCCGTGCGAGCATACCAGTATGGCATCCAGGCAAATCCCATCTTGGAGGTTCCAAAGTATCGAGCAGCATTGCAAATAGGATAGAAAATAGGTCGGGCTAGGCCAAGCCACACCCCTCTCTGAGCTCGATCCAAAATTTTTTTTCAGATTTCGGGCCAGGCTAGAGCTTAGAAGCTTTTAACATATGAGGTATGACCCCAATTCGAATCCAATTCGACCAGCCCATATCATTTGTGAGAGGCAAATGTTCTTCGTTGGAAGCACATTAGTCACTGAAGAACTCACTGAGTTGCTCTGGCCGCCGACGGAGTAGATGAGCAGGTTAGAGTCGGTTTGATGGTGGCTCAGCCTCGAACCTCTACCGTCGAAGGCAATGAGGCTACTCTCATCAGAGAGCTCCCCGGAGTGGTTTCACCTCTCGCGAGCACCATTGGATGCGAGATTTTGTACGGCAGCGAGTCTCATTCGGATCTTGCCGGTGATCAAGAATATGCTTTTCATGCATAAATTCTCGATCATCGGTAAGATCTAGATGAGCTGCACTGCCAGATGAAATTTTATTAATTTATTCAAAATTTATTTATTTAAATAAATTTGATAAATTTATATTTAAATATTAAAAATTTAAAGAGGAGGAAATGGCATGTGGTGACAGCTCCATTATCATCGCCATCGCTAATACTCACCAGGCAAGCAAGAACAGTGCATGGTCCGACTGGGGCATGGGTCTAGCGGCTAGCGATTTAGTGGCATGACTAGGGAAGAAAGGGGGAGGCGAGGGCGCATGTCCGGTGGTGCAGCGCTCTAGTGGTGTGGCTGGGGAAGAGGGGGGAGGCGGGGCACGGCTGATCCGATGAGGGGAAGGCCGATTCTACGAGGCTTGATGGTGGAAAAAGAAGAGGGAGGTGGGGCACGATCGATTCGGTGGGGCATGATGGTGGGAAAAAGAAGAGGGGAGGCCAAAAAGAAGGGGGAGGTCGGGGGTTGGGATGTTGGCTTCGGGAGGTAGCCAACAGCATTGGGGAAGAAGGGGGCTCTAGGATAGGGGCTCAAAAATCGTCGATCTGGTGCGGGAACATCGAATCTGAGGAAGGGACAGTGGCGTGGGGGCTAGGAGGAGGAGGTCGAGGGCTCCGATGGTGCGACAGGGGGGATGGGGGATCGGAGGTGGGGAACAAAGGAGAGGCTATGGCTAATAGAACCGAGTCCGTCGAGGATCTGAGGAGGATTTTAGGGCATATTATTAGCGATGGCTAAATTGCATTGCTAAAGCCATCGCTAATAATAATTTAACTTATTAACGATGGACAACCATCGCTAATAACAAAAATGGCCATCACTAATAAATCTTTACACTTATTACGACGGATCCGATTTTTGTCGTAATAAGTTATTGGTAAATAGGTTTATTAGCGACAGCGTATTTGCCATCACTAATAAGCTAATTTATTGTAGTGATTCTTGCCATCGGGATATAAGCAAACAGTCCGAGTACCATGAGCAGTCCGAGTACCATGAGCAGTCTGCTTCTCTCTCACAATGGTCTTGATCTTTATCTAAATATCTAAGTTGCATGCCTTCTTCCCTTCTTTTCAGGTTCTCCTATTGGTGCACCTAACTGACCTCTTGCCATGTGGCAATATAAAAAATGATCTGTATTGTACCGATCTACAAGCGAAGCATCATTTCAGATTAGATCGGGTGAATACCAACCTCATATCAATGAACAGTTGATCTGACTACATCTACATGCAGTTGACATTAGAAGGATATACCGACCTTCTGCAGGCATCAATAAAATCCCTGAGCTGACTATTCTTCATCTGGTCGAACCACGATCTCTCTACAGCTGACCAATCTGTTATAACTAATGACTGACAAACTAAGATAGTTAACCAAAATTACATAACAAACAAGATCCTCTGAACTAGATAGTTATCAATGGCCTCACAAACTCGATCAACGACCTAACAAGCTCCTCTATATAAAGAGGAGAAGAAGACTCTCCAGAGGTAAGTCAAAACTGGACTTTGAAAGTAGAAACTCTGCAGGATCTTCAAGTGTTAGGACTTGAGCCCGGGGTCATGATCGACGCATAGGATGGACTAGCCAACCTAGCAAGCCTAATGAAAATATCAAATGGGATAAATCAAATACACAAATTCTATCGAAACTTGACAAAGTTTTTCCTAAAAGTTGGACATTTCCAAAGGTACGATTTCCTGCTTAGTCCAATATATGCATACATACATGTACAAATTTAGATTTCTAGCAATCAAAACATCTACACGATGCGTAACAAGAGTGCATACATATACATCCAGTCATTCCAATTAAGCAAACACAGTGGAAGCTAGATCCTACTTGCAGATAATGGAGTACGTCTAAAGTTTATACCCAACCAAAATATATCAAAAAGAAACACAACTATAAGGTAGTAAAAGTAAACGCCCACACATGCAAGTGCTGGGCTCACTAAAAAAGATGACTGCTTCTATCAAGCTGAGGAACCTAGACCCTTCACAACACTAGTATCTGAAAAAAAAATATCAAAGTAATAGGGTGAATCACAAGACCCAGTGAGAGATAACATATCTATAACGAAAGTGGGACAAGCTCAGGCACAAGTGTTTTAATCAAAAGCATTCATACAAATTTTTCAAAAACATAAACATAATAACATCTCCGGTCAAGTAAGTAGTGTAACGAAATAGATGCAAAAACAAACATGTTCCTTCAATAACTATAATTTGACTAACCATCTAAACAATGATTAATGAATAGATCAATTATAATGTACTAAATTTTAAAGTAATCATATATTCAATGTCTGAAGGAAGGTTTTTAATCCAAAACCAAATAGTTGCTTGCTTATCCGAGACTTTACCAATACCACACATGTATATCAACACGTCGGGCTAACACCACCCCTGTTAGCTAAAAAAACAAAATCGGCTATATCGACTAAACACGTTGGGCTAGCACCACCCTTGCCAGCTAGGGTAACCAAAATATGGTGCACCTAGGCTAACGCCAACTGCCGTTAACTACAGTATTCTGATAAAGTTTTCTCCCATAAAATCTTATTATCATTTGCCCAAAACATAATTTATATCTCATTTTCTCATGCAGAGATAACCAAACAAAACTCATCATCAATATCATCTTTCCAAACATATCCATTGTTTTCATGTTCACTTTTCTTATCAATAGCTAATGGTATTCATATCATATATCAAAAGAAAAAGTTTAAAGGTGCCTGTCCCAAGATTCACATAAATTTTAGCAATTGAGAAAGTCAGAATATTTTCAAAGCTCTTTCATCATAAGAAATAAAATAAATTTTTAAGATATTCATTAAGCCAGACATGTTGAAAATAAGACATTAAAAATAAAATTTCAATTTGCTGAAATTTTATAAAAAAGTGTAGCATATGATATAAAAAATTTTATAGGAATAGATAAACTGAGATAAATATATCAAGAGAGTTCAGAAGATATAAAACTATATCATAGAGTATATTACCAACTCACCACACAAGCCAAAACTAAGGAGGTCCAAGTTTATGTTACCTCGGAGCCAATGAAAACAATGGGAGGAGCTCCTAACGAATCTCTTATGGTTGCTAGATTACTTTAGTGTCTAATTCATTCAAAACACCCCTTTTTGAGCTCTATTCCATTCCTATAACATTAATAAATACTGATAAATATACTTCAAGATAATTCATCAATAGAACTAGGCATATTTTACTTTTAGACTGATTTCTTAACTCTTCTAATACTTGCATTCATTCAATTCTATTTTGCTCTGATTATAGTTAATTAAACTTTAACATGAACTTAAGAATCCCAACAATTTAGCTACAATATAGTCTCATGACTTATTCCAATTCAACTAATACCAATTCTAAACTATTTGCTGAAATAATTTTCAACTGATTTTAGTGAATTCTGATAGCAGCACACTACTCTCCAATTCAAATTTAATCCATAACTTAGCTCATCCAAAACACTAAACCTAATAACAGTTATTTAAGTTTTAATTTAAATTCAGTCTAGGTTTTGAAATTCTTACCTTGATTAGTTGAAATACTTCAGCTACTAACACAAGTATAGTCTTCTCCTTCTTCTTCTTTCAAAGAAGTTTACTACTAATTTATCCTTTTCCAGCTGACTTTTCTTTGATTTTCGATTGAGAGTATGACCTTCCTCAACCTCTCTTCCTCTCTATTTCGTTCTGTTTTTGCTAGAGAATTAGAACAACCCTAAAATAAGAAACACTAGTGAACAGCCCCTTAGAAAAATAAATTTTAAAAACTTACCTGGTTAGGTGTCAATTCGATGAATTAGCCAGCAATTAACTTGATTTTTCTATTCCTTTATTTACACAAAATAGTTGCTGAGTTGGCCCCTTGAAAATACTTTTTAAATCTCAAGTTAAAGCACCTTGATTTTGACCCACCACCCTACCATTTCCATCGCTTAGTCGACTCAGTCTTAGATTGAGTCGACTCAGTTCATAAATTAGTCGACTCAACCCAAAACTGGGTCAACTCACCAGTGTATCACACAGTCCTTATGATACGCTTTCTATTTTCTGCAACTTAGCCGATCCATTAATAAACTCAGTCAATCTAGTCTCTTGATTTTCTGAAACTGATAGTTTTGGATTGACCCACCAGTGTACCACCACAGTCCTTATGATATGCTTTCTATTTTCTGCAACCTAGTCGACCCATTAATAAACTAAGTTGACCCGTCCTCATTTATTTTACTCTTCATTAACTTTAAAACATAAATATAAATAAAAAAATATCCTCCTATTTGGAATCAATAAAAATATCAAAAAAATTAAAATTCTTAAGAATAAGAAGTCAAAACTTGAATTTTAGTTCAAATTTTTTCAAACTCAAAACTTTTAAAATTTTCTTTCCTCAGAACGAATAGGTTAATTGGTCTCAAAAATTTATTAAAAATTATTTTGTAACTCACTAATATCTAAGGGTCAATTATCGCTAATTTTGGTTTCAAAAAAATGTATATTTTATATAACCCTCCACAAAGATGCTAATTTTCAAATTTAGAAAATTTTTAGAACCCGTAATGGCTGACAGTCACAAATTGTGTCCAAATGGCTTCAACAAATTTTAGCAAGATAAGTTTAATTTAAAATAATTTATAATTGAGATTAAGTGGCTCTCAAGATCAATCCTAGAAATTTAAGCTAATACAAAGGAAACTACACGTAACCCGAAAATTCTATGCAAGATCGGGATATTACATCAGGTCTCCAGTTTCTTAACTGAAAGAAACATGAGTTTTCCCACTCCTCACTCGGCTCAACTCCTCTTTCTCTCTGTTTCTCTTTTTTTCACTATTTGTTCTCGAGCTCTGGCTGACTTAACCATCCGAGGGTCCGAAACTGGAGGATCTTCTTTTGGTTTGTGAACTTCTTTTTGTAGGTTCTCCAACAAATTCCACCACTTCGGTTCACCACCGAACTCCAGCTCAGTATTGGACCGACCTCGTCATCTTCACTCGAAGTGTCGCCGCAACATCTCCTAAAGAATTTAGATTTTCCATAGCATGAACTACAATTATAGTATGGTATTAAATAATAAAGGTAATACAATGATATGGGAGGAAATATTCATGAAGATACTAAAACGGAGTGAGGCAAAAAAGCTAATAACAAAAAAAATTCATGTTTGGCTGAGATTTGCGGGAAGTGATATTCAAAAACGTTAGGTATTATTGAGGTTTTCTGTACTAGTGTAATCAAAAAGCTCATTATAGTCAATGCTTTTGAACACCACTTCACGCAAGTCTCCACCAAACACAATTTTTTTTCTATTATGAGGTGTTTTGCATCACTTGATTGGAGTATCTTAATGAATATTTTCTCTTGCATCATCGTACTACCTCTATTATCATACTTCAACACCTTGTTGTAATTGTGTTCATGTTGTATATGGAAGATCTAAATTTTTTGAAAGAACTGAAAAGATGATGGGAATAAAGGTGTGCAACTTAGATATGGAGAGAGAGAGTGGGTAAGAGTGAGACAGAAGGAAATTACTTACAGTGCTTAGAGAACAAGTTACATATGACGTTTAGAGGAGTCATGGATGAAAGACAAGGCCCGATTTAAATGGAGTAGAGGAGGAAAAATAGCACGAGTTGTAGACAAGGGAGAAGCTGTGATTTATACAGAGGAGTAGAGGAGCAAATATAGCAAGAATATGCGTACCATGGTAATTATCAGATCAACGATGTTCTTGATAAATTGTAGAGAGTCGGATAGGATTGATGAGTTGTGAAAGCGTAGATGGTTATCACTTGGCGCAGGATAAATGAAAGAAGGAAAATGCTTCTGCCTCGGCAACTGATTATAAAAGTTCTACTTTATTTTGATAAAAAAATATCACGCATTAAAAATATCATATTAGATGGCTATCAGTTTATTTTTTTTGAGCGGACCTTCTTATCTTTGATCACCAAATGTTAGCCTCCAAACTTTGATGCAATCGAAATATCAGTTAAAATATGATTTTTCTTTCTCTCTATTATTTTATTCATTATGCAGAAATTTCTTTTCACATGACCCAAGCATTGGAGTTATTTTCTTGTATCATTCTCCGTGTCAAATTCTTTGGGCACCGCCAGCGGTGCAGAATCATACGCATCGTCTATAATGATTGGCTCACGCACGGAATTAGAAGCAAATTTTTTTTTTATACACTGTACTCCAATCTCGTACGTGAATCAATCACCGTGGATAATGCATGCATTTTATACCACCCACGGTACACAAAGAATTTCTCTATTCTCCATTTCGTTCCATCCGTTCCCCACTCGGTTTCATCCAATCCACTGTATAAAAACCCAAATTAGGTGGGCGGTAAAAAGGCCCAAACCAGTGGTCACAATGTCTGTTTCCCACTCGGCCCATTATAAAAAGGGACATTGTTTGCTTCCAATCAAGCGCAAAGCTCTTTAATCTCCATCATTGTACTAAATCTCAAGCTCAATTCCCTAAAAACCAATAAATCCATGTGGGAAGCTGCTCGATATTATCTTGTTCTTGTGCTTATTTCATAGGGTTATTTCTTTCTAATAGTAGGCTATGTAACTAATTTATTTTTAATTTTTATTTGTATGGGATGTTTACAACAAATGACAATTGCTCTCATGGGCCAAATAGGCCAAATTGCCAGATTATAAGCTGCTCGGAATGTGGTATTTTAACAAGCATTGTACTCTCTAATTCCGCGAAAAATCCAAACAAACTATATTATCATTACAAAAGATGTGGATTTATTGGATGGTGCTATCCTACAAATGAGAAAATAATGGATGAAGTCGGAAGTAGAAACTCCAATATTGCTGAGTTTTTGCTTCATATGATGCAAAGAGAGAGATAATTACTTCAAGGATAGATATTGAAAAAAAATATTTGATTGTATACTAAAAAGGCAATCTACAATCTAAGGATTGGGGCATGATGTGTATGTTGTTGATGGGGATTTTTATCCTTCTTCTTGTTGTAGTTATATTCAAGTAATGTAATTATCCTTAACTCATTATTTTGTTTGATGGCATAAGTTATTTTGTTTGGTTACATATTTATCAATTATTTTGATTTTATTGTTTGGTTGCACAGAACAGCAACATTATAAAGTAGATATTATATAATTATAAGCTTTCCAGTATTCTGTAATGTAGAAAAGTAAAACAATTAGTTTGATACGACCTCTTACTAATAATTTTTACTGTAGGCTTGGCATTTGTGGCACTTTACATAAAAAGGAAAAGGTGATGGAGATTGACCAGCGATGGAATCCTATGACACCTTCAGCATTCTTTAATTTCTTCGGTTCAAAGTTTGCTGAATTAACATGCCCAACTAAAAAGCCACCGGTGCCATAAGCTTTGACCCTTTACCATGTCTTCGTATAAACCTGGCATCTTTTATCTAAGCTAGTTTTCATCACAGCTTACATTAATTAAAGCATGCATATCAAAATGATCAAAAAGGCCTCGTGAGAGGGAGATTGGTTCCTTGTTCTTTTCAGAGGAATATGGAGTTTTAGAACAGTTCACTTCCATTTTCTTTTTAGTGGTATCATTTGTTTCAATAGATGGGATGAGGCTATCAATTTCTAGACTAGTCACAGCAATTTGATTCAAAGTCAATGGTGAGCTGAACATAAACGTTGATAGGAACTCTATGCATGCCAATCATGATACAGCAAAAATTAGATTGTAAGATGCTGAAATGCATGATTTTCATTGAATAATTTACAACTTTGAATTCAAAATTATATTCAACTTTGAATATAATTTTCTTGCATGACCGTTGGCTGATCCGCAATCGGTTGATTTACTATTAACAGACCAGCCCTTACTTCTTGGCCAATACCTCAGCCACTCGACTCGTAGGGACTCCATCCTTAGATCCTCAAACCTTCTCATTAATACTTCATCTTTGGACACATCTTGCGGCATTCTGATTTGATAAAACAATCATCACAAACTACATTCAAATAAAATAACACAAAAGCATTAACAAGAAAGCAAATAAAGATATCTCATTCTTAGTTTCTACTCAACTCTCAACCTTTCCGACAAACCTAAGAGTCATATAACATATCATTATTTCTTGTCACAATCCCTAATTATCTTAAATGTATGCTCTGATACCACTAAATCCATCATACCGTGAATCGAGCACGTGACATGTGCCGCACACTTGCAAGCTGGGCCGTACAAGCATGCAAGGTTATAGCTCAAATTAATAAATTTAAAAATGATAATGATAATAATAATAATAATAATAATAATAATAATAATAATAATAATAATAATAATAATAATAATAAGCCTTTAATTCTCAAAAATCAATCTAATAAAAAACTAATCAAGTTATTTTCTACAACAAATATCTTTACGTAACATAAATCATAATGTTCTATCGAAATAAAATATCCAAATTAAATCAAACTAGGCTAGAAATCTAGAAAACTCAAATATCTCCAAATAATCTAGCATACTCACTCACATCCCGAGTAATCATGATTCATGATTTGAGGAAAAAAAAAATAAGAAGTTATATTAGCCCAGTAAGCAACATAACACATCAAAGTAGGATCAAAGTATGCTAAGTAAATAAATCACATAATATTGAATGGGAAGAACAAACCTCAAATAACACACATTTCTTTGAAAATACTTATTTTCATAAACTTATGATGAACTCAACATCAAGCTACGGCCATGTAATCCGATGGCATGGGTCTGATAACAGAAATATATTGTACAAAGTATCAGATAACAGATACCACTATTCTAATCACTGGTGACTGAGTGTCGAAATTGATTTTTTAGATTATAAGTTGACAAGTTCAATATATAATCTCTATTGGGGAGGCCATGTATAGCCATATTGAGAATGTATATATAAAAGTAATTTTACAAGTTTTCTAATCAAAATTTTCAAATCTATTTCTCAAAGCAGATCATATGTTCAAAATAAATTATTTTCGAGAATAAAACAATATATGCTTGACCCATTTATTAAATAACAAATAGAGCATAAATCAAATTAAATAACTAATTATAATTTTTAAAAAGATCATTTAAAAATACATTTGAAGCATTAGGTTACTTATCTTGTGATGCTTCAAAATCCGACTTCAATTAGATAGGTCGGCTTCACCTATTCAATATCATCAATAATTGATTAATTTCATCATCTATGACTTAAAAGTCTTAACAAATTAAGAAATCCTGAAGAACCTAGATGAACCATAGTAAGATATTGTTAAGGATATAACTCATGCCCGATAAGGATGAAGAAGAACAAGACTGATCGGGCAATAGGGTCCCACAACTTGATTAGTTTGACCAAGCCATTTCCATTCGATCAAGAATCATACCAAAATATGGCTGGCATATAATGATCAAGGATATTCAAAACTATTAGGATCTAACAAAGACTTGGGTAGAGGCCGGTGTGCCATCCAACGGTCATTGGTCAGAGCCCCTATGCTGAAAATAATATGATTTACAAGAGAGAGGCTTTAGGGTCAACTGTCCTTTAGAGAGAGAAGAGATTTGAGAAGAGAGAAAAAGATTAGAGAAGCCAAACAAGAGAGAGAATAGCTAAGGAGAGAAAGAAAGAGGAGAGGGGGAAAAGAGAGAAGGTAGGGAGAGAAGAAGAGAAAATCTCTCTCTTTCCTCTTTTTTTCCTTCCTCTCTTTCTTTTTTTCCTTGTTTCTTTTCTTCTTCTTCCATATGTTTTCTTTGGCTTCTTGGCAAAATCGAGCACTACATGTCGAAGTCTATTTGAGATAGAGAAGAAGATGGTGGTGGAGATACGAGAGACCAACGACAAGGCTACTGGCAATAGCGACAAGGTGGCAGGTGCAAGGAAAAAAATAAAAATAGGGCTCTCAACCCTTTTTTTCCAAGTTCTCATGGTTCTCTAATGATGGGACTCCGACGATGGCTTGGAATGACAAAGGGCACAAGTCCCCATCTTCGACGATAAGCGCTAGTGGCAAAGAAGGCCAGAAAAAAAAAAAAGATCAAAGGGGATTTTTCACATACGAAAATAGGGGATTATTGGCTTTGGATTTTTTTGGCGAGGAGCATGATCGGTAATGGATGTTTAAGAAGGAAAAGAGCAAGAGAGGATCGAGGTATTTTACTTTGATTTCGGTGAGAGCTTGGCTGCGATCACTGTTGAGTACAATGGATCCAAACCATCGGCAATCTATGAGGAAAGATGGAGAAAAGATGAATGGTGGCTGCAATGGACATTGGTGGAGGGGGTTAGGAGGTTTAAATAGAATGGAAGGCTAGGTTTTCCTAGCCTCCGATAAAGTGTGACAGAGGAGGACTCTTCCTCCTCCACCATGGATAAAAATAAGGTCTCTTTTGAAAGAAAAGTGTCCTATAAATCAATCGTAAGTGTATTGCGATGGAACTTTTCTTTATAATTTTTTAACTCATGAAATGATATTTATTATTTGAGGTATTGATTCATCATATTAGTTACATCTTATTATGTTTAAGATTATGATAAACCCCAAAGATTAGGATAATGATTTTAGAAGACATGAATGGGTCATGCTAGTGAGATCTAAAACTCTAAAATCCTAATCTTAAACATTTCTGATCGTAAGAGCAATGAGTCTGGGATCAATATTTCGGATAGACTGACACATCCTATATATACTCGATAGAGAGGGTGGCAGATCTTACTAGCCACTTATGTGGGACACTAATATAAGGATGTGAATGCTCATTTGAAAAATGAGTCCACCGAATTGACTCGATGAAAGAGAACATCTCATGGAAGCTTTACTTGCATGTCAAAGATGGTTCTCTAAGTGAAAGTTGTGTAAGTGATCCTTAGATCTGAGACCATCATAGAATCTTGTGCACATGAACCTATATTTTGGTTCATACCCAAACATGGCATTAAGATATGTATAGAATGTTCTGGATATGGTGGAGTGTATATGGAGGTTGTGAGTAGGTCAACATAGAATCGATCACTCCTAGTAAGAGGAGATCGCATCCTGTGTATTCTCAATCCTAGATGACTTGAAAAAAGTCTTTTGGTCAAAAGCAGAAAGGAGATTAGAAAGAGTTTCTAATATTTCTTCATTGGAGTCATCATTGGTTAATTGAGAATCGATATGAATGTATTTTGAGTTTGATATGATTCCATACTCATGAACATATTCAGGATGCAGGGATGATCGAAGGATTGAATTGTATGGTAACTTGCCACTGAAGGATATATTTGATATTTTCATCAAAATTCTCATCTTCTGGGTAGTCATGATACATTGCTAGACGTCAATCTTGACTTGTAAATTTTTGATTGAATTAAAGAATTTAATTCGATCGTCAATTAGAAAGGATTATAATTGTTGAACTTGGGTTAGCTCGATTGGACCTAAATCGATTAGATTGAAATCTAATCAAATTTGGTCAACTTGCATCCGGACCTACTACCAGCTAGATGTGAAACCTAATGGGTTACACACATATGAAAATTGGCCAAGGATACTTTTGAAAAAGGTTGATTGAAATTTTGGATTCAATCAGGGCTCCGGTAAGCATGCTAGCACGTGTGAAACCCTTGCTCCTTTGGAGATCAATTTGGTCTCATCCCTTGCTAATTAGCTAGCCCAATTTGATGGACATTTGGGTCAGGTCATGCCACCTAGAAGCAGCCTAAATTGGGGCATCACATCCCATTTTAACACCAATTATGTAGAGTCCAAGTTATGAAGGACTCTTGGCGTAAAATAGGTTCTGCGTACACATGTTGGTGTGGACAGAAGAAAAGAGTCCTTCTGGCATGGGATTAAGATGCGTGTAGTAGCCCATATCACCTTTCATCTCCTAGTGCACATCTCAAAGTATGAGATGTTTTTTTTTTGAAATTTTTGGAGTAGAGAAAAATTAGAAAAAGGAAGGAAGTCTCGCACGCATGCAGAAGCATCACATCTCTCCAAGATTTGGAGAGTCCTTCTCCTCATCAAATGCTTTCAAAATGAAATAATTTTTATTTATAAAATTCCACATTTGATAAGATATTTTTGAAATTTTTTCAGACTTATCTGAATGCCAAACGGACGCCATAAGTTCCTCCTCACACCTGCACGCATGGTGATCAGACTTCACGTGAAAGGATGTGAGAACACATCCATTTGTGAGAATTTTTATCCACTCATTATATGTTCTAGAATTAGGATTGAATCTTCTATCTATGTGGATTTTTGAGAATTTTTTTGATTTGAGAAGGGATGTGAAAACATCTCTTTTCTAGTTGCGCACGCAGAGCAGGATGCTGATCGACGTATCATTGATAAGAATCCTTTTGTTTGAAGGAACTCTTATCTCTGATAATCAGATCAGATAGGCCTCTTGGATGAGGTGCATCCCTGTAGTGGCTATAAATTGACTGGGGCACTGGATGTCTGAGGCATTCAGAAAGAGTTTTCAATTTTCTCTCCGTTGCTCTCTTTTCTTTTTTACAACCTATTTTAGTTTTAGGATAAGGCTTTGGGATTTAAGACAAAGCCTTATCTGATCCTAACAAGGGTTGTGAGGGTTCTAAAGAAGGAGGATCAGAAGTCCAGAAGAGATTCTGAGAGGGTGAAGTCAGATTTTTGGAGAAATCTGACCGGTATGAGGCTAGTCGAGTTCTAGTGGCTAGAACTCTTGAAGCAAGGTGAAGAAGGAGCACTGTCCTTGGTTCAGTTTCCATGTGGATCACCATTGGAGAGCGGATACTTGGATGTCTTATAAAAATTGAGATTAGCACTATAGGTATTCTTCTTATTCTAATTTATATTTATTATACTTTGATTATTATAGTCAAAGATTTTTGGACATTGGGGTTTTCGGTGCATCGGATGTTTTGAATAAAAATTTTAAACATCTAACCCTTCCGCTGCACCATCGAAAGTCAACAGTGGTATCAGAGTCTACCTTGATCTATATAATCAAAGGTTAGAATATTATTTTGATTGTGATCAAATATGGATTTTTGGTTTGGTTCAAGTCGGGTCAAGGGTTGAACTCGATTGAACATCCAAACCCTTACATGTCTTAGAGATATATTTTTAAATATAAAATACATGATGCATGTATAAAATTTTTTTTAGTAGCTTAGTACTCTAATTGGGTTCATCACCAGGCTATCCGGTCATAAGAGCAAGTAGGTTTTAGAGACCCTCTCTTCCTATTTAACAGGGTACTCTTATGGCGCGTAGGAGTGCCATTATGATGTCTTAAGAAGAAAAACCGTGAAAAGAATATTTTGTATTCATGCATGTTATTAGATCTTCATGTATATATGATATACTTGAGATGCTTAGTTATAATCATATTGAATGATTATGATTTCATATCTTAGAGATATGAATAGATGCCATGAATAGTTGTTATGATTATTAAGATATAACTATAATAGTACATTATTGTGATTGAATTAGGATGTGCTTGAGACCATTAAAACCCTAATAAAAATTATATTAAGTCGTAGTGTTATGAATCAGTAGCTGACCTATTTCTTGAATCGATTAATCAATTAGTATCTAAGGAGTGTTTCAAGTACGGTGGTTATTTAATTAGTTCCGTTGCTGGCCTGACTAATTTTATTGATGTCTAAGAAAAGCAACGAGGGGACCCCTACCAATCTTAACACTTTCCTGATCAATTGAATTAATTCGAATTTTGAATGAAGGTAGCTCAGTATTTTGAACACTATATATACCTTCCTTCATGCCTAGTCAATATCCTATCAAAAATTATAGTAGGTTTGTTGTGATATCCACAAGACTTACTACAGGGATTGATGTGGATTTGTCTTGATGCATATTATATGCTTTATGACATATTTGAATATGTTACTTTATTGTGATATCCACAAAGATATCATTTTTCAGATATGGCTGTATGAAAATGAAGGATCTGACTTAACTAAAAAATACTATAGTTTGTTGTGATATCCACAAGGCTATGAGTATTTTTAGAGGCAGGTTATGTTGAGAGTTGCATGAGAAGTAATTAGATAGGTTTTCCTACCTTTGAACTCATTGAGGTTTGTTGTGATATCTATAAGGCTCCATTGAGGGATTAGGATCTCAACCCTATTAAAAAATCAGATTATGATTTCTCGTTTACTATAGGAGAGGACTATGGTATTCGATAAAATAGTTAGAGACATAACTAGTTTAAAAATCTTCATCTAGTTATGCATGTCCAACATGAGTGGTCTGCTTATACTATTATTCTTTATTTATATAAATTTAAGTCTACATTATGGCTTTTTTATTTTCATTGCATGATACCATAAATAAAAATATGTTGACCAATCTAATTCTGTGGATTGATTGAGGAACTTGCAAATAAGGTTCATATCGGAGAAAAACTCTAATGTTCTGGATATTCCTGACTTTGGGATGGTCAGTAATAATGAGAAGGCAAAAGATGTCCTTAAGGATATCATCTGTTCATTTTATGGCAAATTTGATCATTGGGAGTATAATTGCAAGAATAATCTTGCAAGATTGAAGTAGGGTGTATGTGTAGCATCAAAAGGTGTGTATATGATATAGACCTATTTTTCATTGAATGATTCAAATTCTGATACTTAGGTATTAGATACCGCCTGTGGATTGTATATTTGTAATTCATTACAGCGATTACAGAATATCAAAGATCTAAAAAGAGGTGACCTCAAGCTTTATGGCGCAAGTGGAGTCCATTAGCATAGAGACTGTGGGAACCTGTATGCTTTATTTATCTTCAGGCAAAATTTTAGTATTGAAAGATTGTTATTACATGCCAAAGATCATTAGAAATATTATTTCTATACCTTTGTTATTAAAACAAGATTATGAAATAAGACTAATGAGAAATGGATGCACTATTTTTTTTTCTAATCAATTTTATGGTAGTGGTTATATTGATAACAATCTTTTAATTCTTACACTCAATGAAAATATTTTTCATATTGAAAGAAATATGAAAAGAAAGAGAGAAGATGTGAATATCACATATCTCTGACATTGCCGTCTTGGTCACGTTAGTGAGTCAAGGATAAACAAGTTATACAAAGATGACTTCTTTGACCCGTATGATTATGAATTTTTAGAACTTGTGAATTTTGTCTCATGGATAAGATGACCAAGACTCCATTTTCTAGATATGGAGAGAGGGCAAGTGAGTTGTTAGCCCCAGTACACATGGATGTATGTGGACCAATGACAACTCAAGCTAGATATGGATACTCCTATTTTATTATCTTTACAGATGATTTATCAAGATTCGGGTATGTATATCTTATGGAACATAAATTCGAATCCTTTAACAAGTTCATAGAGTATCAATGTATGATCGAGAAATAAACTAGCAAAGGTATCAAGGTTTTTCGATTTGATCGAAGAGGAGAATACTTATCCAATAAATTTTTTGATCATCTTAAAAGTAAAGGTATTTTCTCTGAATGGATCCCTTCTTACACACCCCAGTTAAATGGTGTAGCAGAAAGGAGGATTCACACTTTGATGGATATGGTGCAGTCCATAAAGTACTTCATTGATCTTTCAATATCTTTTTGGAGATATGTCCTAGAGACTGCCACATACACATTAAACAGAATACCTTCAAAGTCTGTTGCAAGCACACTATATGAGATATGGAAGGAAAAGAAGTCTACTCTTAAACATCTTAAGACTTGGAGCTGTCCTGCTTATGTCAGAAATCATTTTGGACATAAACTTAGTGCTAGATCAAATAAGTGTAGGTTTGTAGAGTATCTTAAAGAAACTAATGGATACTACTTCTACCATCCTACTGAACAAAAGGTGTTTGTTAGTAGGCACGTGACTTTTTTAAAAAATGAACTCATCCAAGAAGGAGGCAGTGGGAGGAATATTAAACTTACTGAAGTTCATGATCTATAAATCGATCCAGAAATACTAGTGGTTGGACCACAAAAAGATCCTCAATCAAAAGTACCTAAAGATGAGGTACATCTACAATATACACTTTCTCTCTGAATGCCAGATAGAGTGCATCATGCACCTCTGAGATTTGATGACAATATGATCAACATCATTCAAGATGATGATCCACTAATCTATTCGGAAGCTGTCATGAGTAGAGACTCAGACAGATAGCTGGAAGCCATGAAATCTGAGATGGACTCAATGTATATCAACCAAGTGTGGACCTTAGTTGATGCACCTAAGGGTGTGATCCCAATAGGGTGCAAGTGGATCTTCAAGAAGAAGATCAGAGTAAATGGCCAAGTAAAAACCTACAAAGCTAGGTTGGTGGTGAAGAATTTCAGTCAAAGATAAAAAATTGACTATGATGAAACTTTCTCACCAGTGACTATATTCAAGTCCATCCGGATATTGCTTGCTATAGCGATGTACTATGACTATGAGATTTGGCAGATGGATGTCAAGATAGTAGTTTTCAATGATAATTTAGAGGAAGAAATCTATATGACTTAGCCAGAGGGATTTATCTCAAGTGGGAGGATAAATCAAGTATGCAAGTTAATGAGATCCATCTATGGATTGAAGCAGGCTTTAAGGAGTTGGAACATCTGATTTGATATGACAGTCAAAGAGTTTGACTTTATCAAAAATAAGGATGGACCATATGTGTATAAAAAGATAAGTGAGAGTGCTGTTGTCTTCTTGGTTCTGTATGTCGATGACATATACTGCTTATTGGGAATGATATCTCAATGATGTAATTGGTCAAGACTTGGGTATCGAATAAATTTTTCATGAAAGATTTGGATGAAGCATCCTATATACTGGATATAAAGATCTATAGAGATAGATCTAAAGGGATGTTAAGCTTATCCCAATCATGGTACATAAATCTCATATTAAAGAGGTTTAATATGGAGGCAAGTAAGAGAGGTTACTTGTCTGTAAGTCATGGTATACATCTCTCCATGAAAATGTATCCTAAGACATTAGAGGAAAGAAAGAGAATGAATGAAATTTCTTATGCTTTAGCTATGGGATCAATTATATATGCCATGCTATGTACCAGACCTGATGTAGCTTATGCTTTGGGCATAGCTATTAGATTTCAAGCTGATCTAAAGGAGGATCACTGGAAAGCGGATGATAGCAAGTCGATATCAGGATATGTGTTTACCCTAAATGATGGGGCAGTGAGTTGGAAGAGCTCCAAGTAGCAGATAGTATCTGACTTAATTTCTGAGGCAGAGTACATCGCTACTAGTAAAGCCATTAAGAAAGTTATCTGGATGAAGAAATTCATCATGGATTTAGGAGTCATTCCTAAGAATGAAGGATCAATGTCACTCTATCATGATAACACTAGGGCCATTATTTAAGCAAAGAAACTTAGGTCTTATTATAGATCTAAGCACATCCTCAGACGCTTCCATTTTATTAGAAACAAGATATTGTCCTTGAATGAGTAGACAGAAAGAATAATATAATAGATCCATTCACTAAGGTCATACCAAAGCAGCTATATAATCGCCATCTTGATTGTATGAGATATAAAGGCGATTGGCTTTAGTGCAAGTGAGAGATTGAAAGAAGAGTGCCCTATAAGCCAATTGTAAGTGTATTGCGCTGAAATTTTTCTTTATAATTTTTCAACTCATGAAATGATATTTATTATTTGAGATATTGATTCATCATATTAGTTGCATCTTATCATGTCTAAGATTATGATGAACCCCAAAGATCAAGGCAATGGTTTTAAGAGACATGAATGGATCATGCTAGTGAAATCTAAAATCCTAAAATCCTAATCTTAAACATTCCTGATCGTAGGAGCATTGAGTTTGGGATCAATGTATCGGATAGACTGGTACATCCTATGTATGCTCGATGGAGAGGGTGGCAGATCTCACTAGCCACTTGTGTGGAACACTAATACAAGGATGTGAAAAATGAGTCCACTGAATTGACTTGATGAAAGAGAGAGTTGTGCAAGTGAACCTTAGACTTGAGACCACCATAGAATCTTGTATACATGAATCTATATTTTGGTTCATATCCAGACATGGCATTAAGACATGTACAGAGTGTTCTGGATATGGTGGAGTGTGTATGAAGATTATGAGTAGGTCAACATGGAATCGATCACTCCTAGTAAGAAGAGATCGCATCTGTGTATTCTCAATCCTAGATGAATTGAAAAAAGTCTTTTGGCTAAAAGTAGAAAGGAGATTAGAAAGAGTTTCTAATACTTCTTTATTGGAGTCATCATTGGTTAATTGAGAATCGATATGAATATGTGTTTGAGTTTGATATGATTTCATACTCATGAACATATTCAGGGTGCAGGGATGATCGAAGGATTGAATTATATGGTAACTTATCACTGAAGAATATATTTGATATTTCTATCAAAATTCTACATCTTCTAGATAGTAATGATACATTGCTAGACGTTAATCATGACTTATAGATTTTTGATCGAATTAAATAGTTTAATTCGATCGTCAATTAGAAAAGATTATAATTGTTGAACTCAGATTAGCTCGATTGGACCTAAATCGATTAGATTGAAATCTAATCACATTTGGTCAACTTGCATCCGAACCTACTGCCAATTAGATGTGGAACCCAATGGGTCACACACATATAGAAATTGACCAAGGATCCTTTTGAAAAAGGTTGATTGAAATTTTGGATTCAATCAAGGCTCCGATAAGCATGCTAGCACTTGTGGAACCCTTGCTCCTTTGGAGATCAATTTGATCTCATCCCTTGCTAATTAGCTAGCCCAATTTGATGGATATTTGGGTCAGGTCATGCCACCTGAAAGTAGCCCAAAATTGGGATGCCACATCTCATTTTAACGTTAATTATGAAGAGTCCAAGTTGTGAAGGACTCTTGGCGCAAAACAGGTTCTGCATACAAGTGTTGGCGTGGGCAGAAGAAAAGAGTCCTTCTGGCATGGGATTAAGATGCGTGTGGTAGCTCATATTACCCTTTATCCTCTGGTGCACATTTCAAAGTATGAGATGTATTTTTTCTTGAATTTTTGGAGCAAAGAAAAATTAGAAAAAGGAAGTCTCGCACGCACGCGCAGAAGCATCTCGTCTCTTTGAGATTTGGACAGTCCTCCTCATCAAATGCTTTCAAATAGAATAATTTTTAATAATAATATTTCATATTTGATAAGATATTTTTGGTGATTTTTTTAGAATTTTTTCAGACTTATCTGAATGCCAAACAGATGCCATAAGTTCCTCCTCATACCTGCACGTGCAATGATCAGACTTCGCATGAAAGGACATGAGAATACATCTATTTGTGAGAAACTTTATCTACTCATTATATGTTCTGGAATCAAAATTGAATCCTCTATCCATATAGATTTTTGAAAATTTTTTTGATTTGAGAAGGGATGCAAAAATATCCCTTCTCTGATCACACATGCAGAGCAGGGTGCTGATCGACGTATCATTGATAAGAGTTCTTCTGTTTGAAGAAACTCTTATCTCTGATAATTAGATCAGATAGGCCTCTTGGATGAGGCGCATCCCTCTGTTTTGACATCCCTCTAGTGGCTATAAATTGACCGGAGCACTGGGTGTCCGAGGCATTCAGAAAGAGTTTTCAATTTTATCTCTGTTGCACTCTTTTCTTTCTTACAACCTATCTTAGTTTAGAACAAGGCTTTGGGATTTAAGACAAAGCCTTATCTGGTCTTAATAAGGGTTGTGAGGGTCCTAAAGAAGGAGGATCAGAAGTTCAGAGGAGGTTCTGAGAGGGTGGAGTCAGTTTCTTGGAGAAATCTTTCTTCGAGAAATCTGACCAGTATGAGGCTAGTCGAGTTCTAGTGGCTAGAACTCTTGAAGCAAGGTGAAGAAGGAGCGCTATCTTTGGTTCAGTTTCCGTGTGGATCATTATTGGAGGGCAGACACTTGGACACCTTATGAAAATTGAGATGAGCGCTACAGATATTTTTCTTATTCTAATTTATATTATTGTACTTTGATTATTATAGTCAAGAGTTTCTGAGCATTGAGGTTTCTGGTGCATCGGATATTTTGAATGAAAATTTTAAACACCGTACTCTTCTGCTACACCACCAGAACCCAACATCTCTTATTTCGGTTAGATCTTACAATACCTCTATATGGATATGATATTGCTCCTACCCTAGAAAAGTCTTCTTTTTAATGTCATCCCATGACACTTCAATAAGTTCTTTTACTTTCTTGATCTGATTGAATCTTGATATGATAGTTCGCAAATGGTTAAGCACAATAGCATCAATCAAACCAACACTTGGAAAGGTCTCATTAATTGCCTTGATTGCAGCAATGATAGCAAGGTTCTTGAATCCCTTATCTATATTTAGCCCTAGCTTTGCTTGCTCAAACCATGAACAAAATGAAGAACTGGCTTGTTTGCCTTGCTCCAATCCTGAATCTAGTCAAGATTGTTAGGCTCTATTTGCTTAGGTATCATCTAATAATACCATATGCACATAAGAAAATTTAGAAATGTTTCAAGTAATATGCAAAATCAAATTAAAAATGCAGTATTGCATGTCTAAACAAGGGAAATGAAAATCTTAAAAAAGAATGCAGCAAAACAACTTATTACATAACATAAAAATGAAATCTACGCCTCCACATATCCTCCATTTATTTGCTCAAGAAGAGCAAACGATTCCCAAGCCTCTCTCCTCACATTTTGTGGCCGCTGAGGATCTGGCCCCGTTCGAACACCTCAATAGAGGGGACAAGTATATCACCACCATCCATGATAATGAAATCATGAAGGAATAGGACGTAAGAAGCCATAACAAAATCAACTTGAATCTAAAAGGGAAGAAATTAAAGTCTAGATGTCAAAATCTCAAAACAATTTTTCACAGCTACAATGACATGTTTAACATGTCTTCAAGGAGGAGTGCCTACGATTCAGTAACTCATTTTTGGTAGTAGACTATGATCGATCAATGAACTCCCTTAGATGATACCTTATAGACTTAAATGGCATGATGAAATCGATCCTTCTAGCATATGCTGCATCTAATAGATAATATTTTTCTATGATCACAAGAGATTCTCAAGCATCAAAATTGATGTTCATATGAAAACAATTAAATTGGATACTAGGAAATTACCTTTTGGCACCCTAAGCCCAAATTCCCTTTCAAAGGCATCACAAAAGAATCAATGGTCATGTTTTCATCCTTCCTATCCAACTAAAACTAGGTAAATTTCAAGTCAAAGTCTATAGCAACTAGGGCATTTGGTGTTGCACAAGGCTTATGACCATGAAACAGGGCCAGAAGGCCACATGGCAAAGAAGCCTGGATGTGAAAACCATCAATAGCACCAATTGCATCCTATTTGATGATAGAATTAATAAGTAGACAAATAGCATTTAGACCATATTTACTGACAGGTATATAGGGTCCAAGTTTTTGTTGCTTAGTTAAGTTGAAAAATAGCATGTATGTAGGGTTGTTTTACAATTATAGGAGAAGGAGGTAATTGGAGTCCTTATCAACTGCTCTTACAGTTCACCAATAGCATAGAGTATATCATCGACACCAATAGTGGTATACGGTCTCCCTCGAGTGAAAGAAGTTGACACCAATAACCCCATTTTTGATACTATGACTTGCAGTCCACAAATATGGCATGTTGTTCATGGTTCTAGGGATAGGTATTTTGAAAGAGTATAGAGATTAGATTGCAACCATTCTAGGTAGTAGATCTAGTGATTTTTCATTCAGATACCTAGGAATGCCTCTATGAATTGGGAAACTCAAACAAAATGGCTGGACACCACTCATTGAGAAGATTACAAAGAAATTAGCAAGCTAGAAAGGTAAATTACTCTCTATAGTTGGAAGAATAACACTGCTCAAATTAGTGATCATGCCAATTATGACATATTAGATGTCCAATTTTATTCTACCACCATGCATCATTAGAAGGATAGATAGGTTACACTAGACATTCCTATGGATTGGTGAAGATAAGGCTAAATGGGATCGATGTTTGTTAAATTGGACCATAGTCTGCTGGCCAAAGAACCTTTCAAGCTGGTGATTCTCAACCAATTGATCTTCTTCGATGATGTATGTGTTTTTACTCTGATCTTTGTTCCCTATCACCATCTTGCCCACCCAACTCCAATTCCTAATTAGGGTACTGGGGCACTTCTTTGCTAACTAATCAGCACTTTCCTCCTTTCAACTTGGTTTCTTGGAGACCCCCTCCCCTAGGGATTCTGATAATAAAATTTGAAGGTGCAGTGAGAGCTAACCGTGCAGCGGCTAATTTTGTCATTCGAAATCATGGAGGATCCCTATCAGCTGCTGGAGGAAAATGGTTAGCTCATTCATCTATCCCTTATGCTGAGCCGATGGGGCCTGGTTAGGTCTTCGACATCTTATTACCCAATTTCGCACCAGGCATGTGTGGATTCAAGGGGACTCACTAGTAGTTCTCATGTGGTTTCATCGACTTTCTACAAATTGTCGCTTTTTATCCCCTTGGATGAAACTTATAAGTCTTTGGATATCTTCTCTTCACCACTTTACTCCGTCTCGTATTCGTAGAGAGGGTAACCAAAGTACAGATTGGGTTGCTAACCTGGCTCTTATGGGTGATGTATTCATTTCAGCAGACCAGGTGCATCTATTACCCTCCCTTGCTCGCATTTTGGCTACGGATGCTTACCCTGTTAGCTTTCCTAGGCATGGTCTCTAACACTCAGATAGCAACTGCCACCTACTTTATTTACTCATTCTCACTTTTTGTTCGAAGCTTGCTTGTTTGGTGGAAATTTTGTTTCGACTATTATCATATCTACTTGGTATCACCACATATCAATGTTTCATGGTCCATATTGGAGAAGGTCTGTTCTTTTTGGAGGGGAGGAAATAAAAAGTTAAAGTTGATTGATATCTCCTTTGGTTCTCATTACTGCAAAGGGTAGTATATGCCGACCATCATCATGGTTTATAATCATGGCTGACAACAACAACAAGAGGGACTTCAAAGGAAGAAGCATAAAAGAAAAAAGGATTGGTAAAAGGAAAAAAAAAAAAAAAGAAAATAGTATTGTAAGAGATGATGAGGTTGAAGATCTACAAGGGAAAAGAAAAAAGGAAAAAATAAAGGAGAAAGAAAAAATCAAAAAAAAAAAAAAAAGTGATATCTCTAACCTGTTTATTTCTTATTTTTTGCAGGGCTTTCATGCTGATATTCCCAGATAATGCTATAACTGATGGGATTAGCATTTTAATTCACTCTCCTTATCAGTTAGGGGACCATCATTGCTACTTCTTGCACCTCCCAAATGATATCATCCAGGTGTTGGATTTTGATGGGAGTTGGCGCGTACTCTAAAACTTCATTCTTCAATGAACAAATATACTGATGGAATTAGATGGCATATGTTAAATATGGGGCACATCTGGTAGGGTATTTCTTTTTTACTGATTCTGTGCTGTGGATATTATTTGATCTCAAATGATGTCTCAATGAACAAAGATACTGATGGGAATGCGTGCATACTCTCTACCTCAAGCACATTGGAGGCTATTGTTCAGAATTTTGTTTTGACTTCCTACATAATATATCACCTTCAGTATGCATGCTGCATCATTTTTCTAACATGGATATGGCTATGTACAACATTCCTCATTACTCTAACCTGGCTTGAGCATCCTCTAATAGTTGCATATTCTCACCTACTTGATACCAGCGAGGTTCATGTAGATTCATCAAGAGTTTCACTTACAGTCACAGTGGTTTATGTCAGAATAAATGGACTTAATGCACTCCAAACTTCAAGAAT
The DNA here is from genome assembly GCF_000442705.2 of Elaeis guineensis. Lineage (NCBI taxonomy): Eukaryota > Viridiplantae > Streptophyta > Magnoliopsida > Arecales > Arecaceae > Elaeis > Elaeis guineensis. The sequence continues at coordinate 16,874,866 of NC_025999.2, read as the reverse complement.
GGTATCATGTTATCTTCTACAACAGTCAGCTGGATATCATATCTATAGTCATCCATTTCTTGGAACATATCTTCAACAGGTCCTATTGTTTCATTTTATATTCAACCGCACCCATTACTTTGTTTTGGTTGCTGAGCTCTATTATGTGTGAGCGATGATAGCTCATCTCTGCTATTATTTCTTTGCTTGTCTTCATAACCATACAGCTCATTTGTCACCCAGGTGGCGACTTTGTTCGAGTAAACTATGCTAGCGCATGTTTTACAGATTCTTGTACAGGTTTTGGATCCTCTGAATTACTGGTTTTTCTTTTCTTTATCATTTTGTTTTTCTTTTCATTTCTAGAACTGAGCCTCTGTTGGTTGTTCAGGTTTCTGTATATTGTGGGGCTCTATTTATTTTCTGAACTTACTTGTGAATAAAGTTCTTCTTCTTTTCCAAAAAAAAGGATCTAAGGAGAATGAGAATCATAAACATCAAAATATTCAATAAGGTATTATTTTGCAAATGGTGGTGGAACCTATTCTTAAATACACACAAGCCGAGGAGCACATTGGCGATAGCAGGTTACTATCAGCACCATCCAATCACGCTGAAGACGTTACCTTAGCAACAACTGTCGAAATTCTGGAAGAGAGTTCAGAAGGTAAGAAACCTATGCTAGGCTTTGGTGAAGTTTCGAATTAATAATAGATTGAATGTTTCATTTTGGCATGATTTGTGGTTGTTTCATCAACCTATAAAGGAGAGGTTCACTTGGTTGTTCGCCTTTATGCCCAAAAAAAACATCTCAGTTGTAGAAGCTTACACTCTACTCAGGATTAACAGCTGCTTGCCCCTCGCATCACCAACACACTGCTATCTGGGACATCAAAAATTGAGGCAAGAGATATCTACAGTGGAATTTCAGATAATCAGGACTCAATAGAGTGGAAATGGCTCTCATCTGAGGAGTTTTCAACAAAATAATGTTATCAATTTCTTTTGGATAGCGAAGTCAGATCACCTTCTAGCAAAATAGTTTGAAAAATTAGAATTCTTGAGAAAGTCAAGTGCTTCACCTATCTCTACTTTCACGATAGAATTCTAACAAAATCCAATCTTATCAAGAGAGGGTGGAAAGGTATGGATAGTTGCACCTTATATGATTCAAATATAGAAATGGTGGATCACTTGCTTCTTCAATGTCCATTCTCTAGGAAAGTTTGGTCGATGCTTCTAAAAAACCTTCACCTCAAGGACCTCCCACAGACTCAATTTATTCTATCATGTTCTTGGAGATCAGAAGAACTCATGTGGCCTCTGCAGAAAGGATTAGATGTTCTGATTGCCGCGGGTCAATAGATCTTATGGAAAGAACGAAACAAATAATGTTTCGATTTCGAATACCATGCCTACCTCCCTATATTTGTGACCAAACCAATTGCAAAACTCTTCTTATCCTAGACAAAACACACCAACGGGGAAACCACTATTTTTGTCCAATTGATCACAAACTGCATAAAAGAGTTGCTGAAAATAGATATGGATATCATCCATTCAGATATGGACATAAATTTGAGAATCTGACTAATATCTATATCCATTAAAAAAAAAATAGAAAGCACTATTTCTGTCCAGTTGATTACAAATTGCATAAAAGAGTTGCTGGAAATAGATCTATAATTAAGGATGAAAGTAGTATGGATATTATCCGTCCAGATTCATTTTCATATCCAGACCAATTCAGATATGGACATAAATTTGAGGATCTGACTAATATCTATATCCATATCTATAAAAAAAATTAGATATGGATATAGATAGATAACTATCTGATCCATATTTGAATATCCAAATCTACATGTAACCTTATATCTATCCGATCCATATTGGAACATCCAAATCTATATGTAACCCTATATAATTTTATATAATACTTATTTATTTTTAAAAAAATATACGACCATGTAAATATGTTATTAATTTAATTGATCAGCTATTTAATAATATTTTTAATTCTGTAGTCATAAAGTTTAATTATGTAAATTATATTTATCATTATATCCATACTTTAGTATTCGAATTATATTCGTATCTGTTTAAAATAAATATAGATATAAATTTTTATATCCAAATAATATCTGTATTCATATTTATACTCATCAAATAAAATAAATATAGATATAGATATACTGATATCCGATCCATATCCAATTAGATTTCAGCCCTATCTATAATTAATACAGCAAAATATCTTTAGATAAACGAACTAGTGGGGCTAAAGATGATAGCAACTAAAAATCTATAAAATTTCTACATCCACAAACTTACCGAAAATGCAAAGCTGAAAGACAACCAGTCAAGCACAGTCAACATAGTTATAAAATTCTGTAATAAAGTTTTGAAGATAATTCCACATCTGAATACTGAAGTGAATGTGAAATCAGCATCCACAGTGCAAATTTCCATTTTACTTCAAACAAATGTTATCAAATTACTTTAACTCAATTTAATCTAATTAAATGCCCTTTCAGTTAGGTCTTGCCTAATTCATTTGCATCAAAAAAAGAATACGGCATGTTGTTCCTCAACAATAATATAGGATGTCCCGTAGCAACCCTCTAACCCTTGAGATATCAGACAACTTGAAGAAGTGATGTGCTTCATGCTAAGCATGCTAGGTATACAACATCAGACTCATAAACAAGATCGTGAAAATATATTTATTCCTTTGCTGGTTCCTAAAGACCCGAGGGGGGAATGCTAAGGTAAGTGTGACAGCTCAACCAACAATAGTAGATAAATCCAGCAACCACTACATAGTTGACGTATATAATTCACATCTCCTGGGTGATTCCATTGTCAAGATCTACAAGAACAAATCCTTTAGGAAGGGATTACATGCCATTCAAAAGTCAATCAATGTAAGGATCTTGAGGGATCTCAATGGTCTGGGGCTATTGTCATAGCGGTCACAAATAGGGACACAACTTATAGGGCACTTGAAGAAAGATACATGAAAATATATATTATATATAATACATGAATATATATGAAAGCCTGTGAATATAAGATTATATATAAATGCAAAGCAAGATATCATGAGTGAAGGAAGCATACTTCCAAATCGACAAATTTATACATGCATGATCTTACAGTTGTCATGAACATATAAAACATACAAGTTAATGAATTAATGTAAATGATGGCACTTATATAGCTATCATGTTATTCCATTATATATATTAACAATACGACAATAAACAATCCGCCATATATAAGCTACAATAATTTGCAATTGCAATAAACATCTAATAGAGGTACAACGATACTACTACACTGCAATGAAAATAAACATGGAAATAAGCTGCTAAAATATAATCGCAATTAACATCTACACGATTAAATGACAATGAAAATTAAATAGCTAGTAAACAGCTATATATATATATATATATATATATATATATATATATATATATATATATATATATATATATATATATATATGTATGTATGTATGTATGTATGTATATACATACATACATACATACATACATACATACATACATACATACATACATACATACATACATACATATATATATATATATATATATATATATATATATATATATATATATGCATGTATGTATGTATGTATGTGTGTGTGTGTACATACATACATACATACATACATACATGCATGTATATATGTATGTATGTGTGTGTGTGTACACACATACGTACATACGTACACACACACACACACACACACACACACGCACGCACATATATATATATATATATATATATATATATATATATATATATATATATATATATATATATATATATATATATATATATATATATATATATATGTATGTATGTATGTATGTGTGTGTGTGTGTGTATGTATATATATAATTCTACAATTCCATGCGCATATATCAAGAGGGAATGGTGTTCCATTTGCAATAGAAAAGACCTCAAACTATGTGATTTGGATCATCAATATAGAGTAAATAATAACAACAACAACAACAACAACACACCAGTACTATACCAATGACACCAATATATGTCGATGTCTTGTAAGGATTTGGCATGTAGCCACTACAAACACACCAAATCTCTCTCGGGTTCAAGCATGCACTAGTATGGGAAGTTTCCATTGGGAATCTTAAGTACCTAATCTAATTATATGCCTGATCCAACATAGATCAAGCATGTCGATACCAATGGATGCATAAAATATGAACACAAGCCTAAATCAAAATTAAATAGGACAAGGAATGGTAGTAATTGAGATCAGACTTAGATAGAAATGGGTGCTTAGAGTTAAGGTTAGATCTCGAGTGGAGTAACCAAGGCATTAGGTCAATGGCCACGGAGAGGGACTCCATTTCACATAGATTGATGAAGAAGTAAAAGGGGAAGAGAGGGTTTAGGAAAATCTGGAGCTAGGGTTTAGGGTTTGATATTTTAGGATAGAAATTGAGGTCAAGAGGTAAAGCCATGGAGGGATGAGCAAAGGGATCAAAGAGAGGAGAACTAAACCTTCAGCAGTAAGAGGGGTAGATAAAAATAGGTTTTATAACTGAAACTATTTCTTGGTGCTTGGATTATTTTGTGTAGAGGACATCTTTTTCTTTTATAAGAAGGGCATGTTTAAGTCACAATGAGTGAAATAAGAGGGACTCCATAATTTTGTGTCACTCCTGTACACAATTAGAAAAGAGATGTGGAAGGAGAGTCTCCATGCATGTCTTGGAATTTTTTTTTCTTTTTTATCTCTTTTGATAAGTCTCAATTACTCTTCTTGGAATAGATAGTTCTACACAAAAGGAAGTTGCAAAAAACTACAGTGAAATCAACCCATTCCCCCTTTTTAGGGCTCTTCACACCTAGAAAAAGAGCTCCGTAAATAGTTATCTCTTTTTAATATTGAACTTAAATATCTATTCTTTAAACAAATTTTTTAATATTTATTGTCTCAATGTAGATGGTAGATGGTGGGTTTAGCATGGAGAGTAGGTTTTATTTTATCTATTTTATAAAAGATTTATTTTTTCTTATTCTTTTGTGGACATCTAAAATAGAGATGTCCCTAAATATTTGGTTTTATTAACATTTTTTTGGTTAAAAAAAGGAACTGAAACTTTATTTATAATATGAAGCAATAATTATATCCCTAAAATAAACAACAAAGCTACTTTGATAGAGCAAAAAGAGCAGCACAGTTATAGAGTACACCTTAGTACTAAATACAATAGAAAAAGTAAAAAAATTAAACATACAGATTATGAGGTATAAACAAGATATAGGACCAACCAAGAACAGCTATTTGAGCAGCAGCATAATAGGTTTTAGTTACATAAAATGGAGATTTTGGATAATGCTAAACTTGAAAAATGATAATCCCAAAATATGACAATAGTAGCTCAATTCTATAACTAAGTGAGTGGAATAAATGGGAAGCCTCTATAAATATTATAGATAACAAAAGAGGCAAAAGTTTCCTATAACCATATCGAAGAAAATTAGTCCAAAAATTGAACATATTCATGGAGAAACTAGACACGGTGGTTAGGATAAATAACTATAATAGAATCTAAAGAGTTTCTACTATAGATCTGAATGTGAATGCTATAAAATTGAAGATGGATGGTGAAAATATATGTAGCGCAACAGGAAAAACAGAATGACCCATCAATCAGATTTTTCCAACAAATCAATGAGATGCATCAAAGAATGCTTCTAAAGTATCATGTCTCTTGCTATTATAACTTTCTAAAAATTATAGAGATTCATAAGACAATCTAAGTGACACAAGTGAGAGTGAGAAAATCATAAGAGATTCTTTGGGGATTCCTTCTCTATTTTCAGAGTCCTACTTTATGTTATTCCCTTCTATATTTCGGCAAACTAGTTTGGATTCATCTGAGTATGAAAACATGGATCGAATGCAAATCAAGTGTTAGTATATCCGTCATATCCATATCTATATTTTACAACAATAGATATAGATATGCATATTAGACTATTACCAAAATTAGAAAATATATTTATTTTAACTGGATATGAATGAGAATTGGATATTAAGTGTATTCCTATTTATTGTAAATGTATATAGATATGACTCAGATATTGGTTATATCTGTATTTTTTCTATTCGAAAATAGATATAAAAAATGATATTACTTCGCATAGAATTTGGATTTTGAGCATAATTCAATAATCAAGATTGACTTCAATGATATAATCATAGAGGATTGAAATAGGATTTATTATCCAAATTGCATGACACATGTAAATAGGTAGTTTCTAAAGCATAATTAATAAATTTGAACCAAAGACTAATCTAGCAAAGGATCTAGGTCAATTGATCTTATTCTGATTTAAAGCTCATGGTAGGACCAAGTTTGCTTTAAAATATACATAAAACTTAAAATATATGTATAAATAAAGATATTAATAAATTTATAACTAATTTATGCATTTTAAGTGACATAGATTTATTTCTACACTACTCTTTGACACCAACATAAATAGAAAATAGTCTTAAATCATTCTTTTTTAAAATCTTTTAAGAAAATTATATATAGTGCAAAAATAGGCAGGAGTTATTGATATTTTTTAATTAGTTTATAAAATAATGTTTTGAGAATATTGTAAGGAATAAAATGAAGGTATATATTTTTCATTTTTTATTAAAAAATGATATTGGATTTTATGGTATTAATTGGCTATGATCAAATCTAGTTCGAAGCATTAGAGCAACTTGTAAATTATTTGTAGACTAAAATAGCAAACTAGTAAGCAAAGTGCATGTAAAGGCTATGATTTAACTGCAAAAAAAACTTTTTGTATCAGTAATATGTTATGTAGTATTTCTCTCACTAATATGTTGTATTATTATTATTATTGCCTTAGATCCTCAAATAAAATTTTTAATACTATAAAAAATTTGATTATTAGTGATGGCTAATTATCGTCGCTAATAGTTGATTTACCATCGCTAATACTATTAGCGACAGCGGCCCGTCGCTAATTGTCAGTATTAGCGATGGATTTTTTAGCCGTCGCTAATAATAACTATTACCAACGGCATTTGTAATGACTAAATTTTATTACTATTTATTTTTTATTTTTAAATCAAATTTTAAAAAAAATTAAAAAAATTAGCAACGGCTATTTTGTGCTAATACCGTTGCTAATAAAAATTAGCGATGGCTAAAGCCGTCGCTAATACCATCAGTAATAGTTAATTTTATTTTTTAAAAAAATTTATAATAATATTTTTAAAAATATATTTTAATTAATCATAATCAATTATGGTTTTTAACATCTGTTATAATTAAAATCCAAAGACAATGACAATTACAAATAAAAAAACTAATTATATTATATTAAAAAAATAAATTATATAATTTTATAAGTAGTATCAAAAATAAATATAATATATTAAAATAAAAAGAATCAAGTCTGATCCTCCTCATCGTCCTCCTGCTCCTCTTCTGCAGCTGGTAGATGAGAGTCGGATATTCCAGCATCCTGAAATGAAGAAAAATAAAATATTATTAATAAGTTTCGATACGGAGATGTATCTTTCGATACGGAGGTATATCTTTTGATACACTCCTTGAATTCTCGAACAGATTATTCTTACATATTTTATTCGATAACATGGAGCTATAGACACCCCCGACTCATCAATAGGATGGTTAGATTGAATTTTTAGCCTTTAAATCTCCTTCTCCGACTTAAGCCTAAATATGTGAAGCTTCTAAATATGAAAATTTATCACAAGTAAAAAGATTTATTAATAGAATTACCTAATGTGATAGTTGGGACAACAAAACTAGCTGATCGTGCAGCTATGGATCTCGAAAAATTTTCACAGCTGTATTGCGGACGGTATTCCGAAAGCTCTGAGGTCACTGGCTCAAAAACCTCTACACGACCTCCTCCATGTACGCATCGCTCCAAATCTGAGACATCAAGGCCTATGAGGATACCAAAGAGTATCGAACCACTGGAGGGTCGAAGCTGTGGTCCAATCCTATGACTTGGCTCCTATTCACCCCTCCGATGATCCTGAGCCATCCCTTAAGGTCAAAGAGAGGTTGAGTGGATGGGTCATCCTGTGCCACACAACGACATACTCCGCATAATCCGCTTACAAAGTTCAGAAATACATTAGTTCTAATATACATATCAGATCTTGTAATAACTTAATAAATACAGTTTGAAATTCTTACCACGATCTGTCGTGATTTAGAATCTAAGTAATCACCAGTCCTCCTAGAGTGGTGTGTGGCCTCCCACAATCGCAACTGGTCTGATGGATGATCCAATTGTCGTATCTACAATAAGTAAATAATAAAATTAAATTAATTAAAGTATATATATATAAGAGTTTTTATAGTTCTAGTGAAGAGTTTTGGTACAGATTTTTTATCAGTCTATTGGCCACAACATGTATGTCGACAGAGCCATCCGTGTATCTGATCGGATCCTATTAAGCAGTTTGATTCTATCGGACCCTCTGTCGCCTACCGAAGTATTCTTGGCTAGTCCACTAATCACAAAGGATCTCCCATTCGTCCGCCCGCTTCTAGTGATTCCTGTAGGACTTCCAATTCGATGGTGACTGAGAATCGAAATGCTTGATGGTGGACTATCTGAGACTATAAAGGCCATCTCAGAGCCTGTATGTGGCTACCTCATCGAAGGTCTAACGGTTAGTCTCCTCATCCTAGGGAGTCTCGAATTGGTAGTATTCCTGCAAGATAGAATCGAAGCGTGTATTAATAAGCAGAATACAAATGTATCATGAATTTAAAAATTAAATATTTTTGACTTATCCGAAATATCTCTTAGGTTGCATCACGAGTTCCAAATGGCCCGCTGGAGAACTCATTCATCGACCCCAGTATCAAGCATCGGATGATACCAGTAACCACACAAGATACTCTAGACTCTCTAAACGTGCTGCAAAATTAATTTTGAAAAATAAATGTTAACTTTAGAATGGCTAAATTCTAAATATATTAATTGAAGTTGTAATACTTACAAGCGATTGTGAATGTGGATGAGCTGTCTGTCCTCTGGTCGAGTCAGAGGTGCCATAAGCCGGACGGATCCTCGACCACAGCTCTGTGTCTAAGAGTCGATCGCTACTGCATGTGACTTGTTGGATATATGCCCTAGAAGTTAATCTTGGCTAATGCATATCCTATTTCTAAGATATAATTTTATACTTGACGGGCTGTTTATTTTCATTCATGTTGTATATGTGTCCATAAATCATCCAAGAGATTAACAAGATGATGATACATATTCTCAAAGAGTTGAAAATTTGAGGTATGTATCATTGGTGGTTAATTTTTAAATTACTTTCGATCGTAGGATCATCATGAGAACAATAATTGATACGGATAGACTGATGCACGGATCGCTTCCTTCAGACAGATGAGTCTCGAGTCTGCAGTATAGGGATGCTGGAGCGAAAGTACAGATAGTTGTTAAAGAACAACTAACACTAAGTATGACCAACATGAGAAGTCACATGGATGTCTGCTAACTCGTTAGTGACTTTTTCGATGCTGCAATTGTGTAAATAGTCCTTTGACCTGTGGTGCCATGACTGCTCACAGTGAGGTTGCTGAAGTTTGATTACATAGAAATATTATCTTAATGAGTATTTACAGTAGATGTTAGTGATAATTGATCCACAATGAGAGCAGGATGCGCATCTAGATGGGATCCATCGATCTTAGCAGAAAGAAGTAGTCCTATGAAATTTGAGAGGCTGAGTTCTTAAGTCTATGGACATAGCAGTGAGATTGATGAAAAGAGCTTCTATGAGAATTACAGTTAGATTCAAGCTATCTGAATTTATCATATGATCGATGTTGAGGTTTGATGATTTATCTATGACCTGTCGTTTACTCGAAACTCACGATAGAAAGATCGAATCACACGATAACTATACCTAGAGATTTATCATTTTTATTCTGCTGGATTGTCACTACATACTATTAGATACCATTGATAGATTATGAGAGCTCACTAAGATTATTCTAGATCGATAATTTTTGATGAGTGAGAGTGGAATCATTTCGATCCATTGAAAAGAGGTTCAAAAAAACTATGATAGAGATCATGATATATCTCACTACCAGACAGAATAAAATCTATGGGATCATACACAATAAAAATTTTTGACTGATCAGATGGTTGAGTTATGATTATAAATTATAATAGAATTTAATTATCAATGTAATTAATGATCAATCCAATACAAAAGTTGTAATTGAAAAATTCACTAAGTATTAGTGAATTATGGAAGGATCAATTAGTAATTAGATTGCTGTCTGACTCAATCTGATTGAGCTATGAGATTCAAATCTAATCTAATTAAATTAAATTAAATTTAGATTGATTTGAATTTGATTAAATCAAGTCTAATTAGTTTATGAGATAACCCAATTGCATAAGAAGAACAATTCCTACTTTGACTAGGATTTGATGAATCAATTTCTTAATTAGATTAGGATTTAATCCAAATTTAATTGAGTTTCTAATTAGACTAAAAATTAACTTAATTTGATTGCTAACTAATTTTAAATTGGTTAAGATTAAATCAAATTTAAATTAGATTTAAATCAGTAAAAAAATGAATCCTAGTTGCACTAGAATTTCTCTTTGGCGCCACCTCTCTTTTTACGCCACTTAAGCCCAACGCCAAATCTGATTTGATGTGTGGTTGGACCAGCTCAAGCACCTCCACACCACCTTTTTTATATCTATTTTTGTTTGAGATCAAATCTGATTTGATCTGATTTTGATTGGATCAAAATAGGACTCCCTGTTTGATTGGATTTGATCTTGTCAAACCCAGTCTTACACAAACTCTAGCCTTATCACTCCTAGATGTCTCTTATTTAAATAAAAGGACTTTGGAAAGTAGAGAAGCATCTGAAAACCTTCTTTTGGACATGGGTTCTCTTTGAGGGCATGAAAAAATTTTAGAAAGAAAGAGAGAAAGGTTCTCTTCTCTCCAAGTCTTCTTCCTCCTATACCTTGTCTTTTTCCTTCTTGAGATTGTCTTAGAGATTGAAGAAGATCTTGTTCAACCATCAAGAAAGTATTTTTTGTAAAAGAGCTAACATCCTGGAGAGAATATAGAGCCTCTGATCAGATCAGACCTCATGTGGATATCCGTAGAGGTCGGACATGTGTGCGGCTACATCAGAACTTGAAGGTATCTACAGATTCAGATTCGAGGAGTTTTGTGATTCAGGTATGTGATTCGATCATAAATAAATTTTAATCTTCAAAATTAAATACTTTATGTCTTATTTATCATCATATGAACTAGATCAATAGGCATAAGATTTTGATCTATGCATGCGTAGGATTAAAGCTGTTTTAATCTTGACTTTCGCTGCTTAAATTCAAAATTATTTAAAAATCTATATGCAAAATATCTAAAATTTAACAGTGATATCAGAGCCATGAATTTATATGTATGAGAATAAGATGAGATCTAATTTTTAAAATAAATTTAAAATTAATCTGATATAGATCCGACATCAGTATGAAATAAGATTGTCATAGCATAAGGTTTATCCCTTATGTTGAAAAGATTGTCCTATATTGATATTGGATATTTTAAAAAATATTTTTAAAATTTTAGATCTAATTTTTATTCATGTATGAGATGTATAAATATTTTTAGATATGATATTTCATAATTTGTTCGATATTGATATGAAACAAGGTTGTTCTGGCATAAGGTTTATCCCTAATATTGAAAAGATTGTCCTATATCAATATTGAACGATTTTAGATCTAATTTTAAATCATATATGAGATATGTGATTATCAATTTAGATCTGAAAAATTAGTTTTTAGATCTGATTATTTATCATATATGAGATATATGAGTAGTGGCTTAGATCTGAAATTATTTCATACATCTGAAAATAGAAAACTAGTTTTGATACCATAACATGCATGATTTGAAATGGATTTTCAAAATCTAACTTTTAATTCATACATGAGATATATGGTTTTATGATTAGATCTGAAAAGAGTTTTGAGATCTAAATTTGATTCGTATATACGATATATGAAAGCATGCTTAGGTCTGAAATTAATCTCTATAATCTGAATTTGTTCATATATATATGATATATGATTGCATGTTTAGATCTGAAATTAATTTTTTATGATCTAAAATTTATTCATATATATGATATATATTTGTATACATGATCTGAAAATTATTTTGAGATCTAAAACTTACTTTTTATGCAAAGAATTTAGATCTGAAATTTAGATTTAAGATCTGAAATTTATGTTTGTGCATAAGGGATTTGTCATGGATAAATCAAATTAGATCATGTAATTAGATTACATCTAAAATTTTTGATTTGATCATGATGGGTCTAAATCGATTTAACAGTCGATCAAATCAAGTCAAGTGTTAATTAAGATTAGATCAATAGAGCTTAAGATCATATAATCATTGTTGATCGAATCGATTGACACCCATATATAAAATCGATTAATCTAAGGACCTAATTCGACTCTATGGCTCGAGTCTGATTTGCCTAAGCTAATCTATTTAGACTAATTGATTAATTAGTGTCTAAGATAAGTAATTAAGAAGTGGTTACTTAATTAGAACTCTTGATCCATCAAGGGAGAGCCTCCCATCGATCTCTACTTATCTGGCCAATTTGAAAAATTGAGTCTTGAATATGGGCTTGACGGTTTAGTTTAGCCTATGCCAATTAGATCAGCCATGTGATAACTGATTAGATGAGATCTGAATCTAAACCTTCATATAAATATTAAGTCTAGAGGTTTCCACCATTGTAAAAGTGCAGGTGTGCTACTGGTGTTGATTGTTCTCAACTGATTACAGTGGTTCAGTTGCACCGGAGTTAGACCCAAGATCTATTAGGTGAGGGATCCAATGATGGCTTTACACCTACTTGTGAATGATGGATCAGACTTAACTAAGGAGTATAATCAATATCTTCAAGTAAGCCCACATGACTTAGAGACCAAATCGCTGCAATATGCTTAAAAAAGCATCTGGACACAGAGTTATCCATGTATTGATATACGTATTATTAATATCTATCAGGTGAGATATACAGCATCGATGAGACCGCAGCATCTATTAGAAATCCAGTTATCGCATTAGAGTTTTCACTTCTCCACCCAGAGAGTGTAGGAATTTGAAAAAATAATGAGAGTCTATTTACTTCTAAAAGTCTATAAAGCAAATATTAAGTCAAATATAAACATCTAACTAGAATCTTTACTCTCTGTAGTTTATTGTGTCGGCTTTCAATCCTCTAGCTTGAATCTTAGATATCAACCGTTTAATCAAAATCAATTGTATAGACTGACTCAGAAATGTAAGAATCATTCTTAGTTTTTTAAAAAAAATAAACCATGTTATTGACCAGGATATCCCTATATTACCAGCTCATCCAATACATGATCAACAAGCTATACTTAATAAGTGGATAGGCAATGATAATAAGAGTAGGTGCTATATGTTGGCATCCATATCAGATGAACTCCAACACATGCATGAGAGCATGTGCACTACCAAGGATATACTGACTCATCTTCAAGTGTTGTAAGGTGATCAGAGTCGCACAGCGCATGAGATGCGAGATAGACAGTTTGTCGATGATCACTATTTGATAATGATCAGGAATATCGAGAAGCTTGAAAAGCTCCACATATCCATACACAAGGAATTGCTAGTAGATTTGATCCTGTGATCCTTTTTTGATTTGCATAGGCAGTTTATGGTAAACTACCATTTGGATGACCATGATAATGCCAAATCTGAATTGGTGAATATATTAGTAACTGTCGTAGAGATCTTGAAAGGTTCAAGGAGTATATACCTGAATAGCCTAAAGAAACAAGGACATGTCTTGAGAAGGTATGTCAGAATTGCTCAAAAGTTATGTTACGGTTACCTATTCTTCCAATTGAGTATTAGACTCTAGTGCCTATTTATGCACTTTATTGTAAGGTCTAAAAAAATATAGAGGGCTGAGGGAAGGTGAAGTAACCCTTCAAGTCGGCAATAGGACAAGAGTTGCTGCTATGGTCATGGGTACCTATCCTCTGTGACTACTATCTGAATTTAGTTCTTAGAGATAATCTCTATTATTTGCATGGTGATGCATCTGTGAACATATTTGAGCAAGCAGTGAATGCCATTGGATTTGAAAGATCTAGAGTTGAGATAAATCTGAAGTATATGTGGCACCTTAGGCTAAATCATATAAGAGAAAAAATGATTAATAGGCTGGAGAAATATGAGCTCTTGGGCTCATTGACTGCTGAGTTATATCTAATCTGTGTATCATCTCTTTGAGAAAAAATGACCAAGTTGCTCTTATGGGACAAGTAAAAAAGATCATTGAAATACTTACCCTGATATATATTTGATGTGTGTGGTCCATTTGATGTACCAATCAAGGAAGGTTATCTCTACTTTATTATCTTTACTAATGATCCTTCATGGTATGGATATGTATATGAGATACAAATCTGAATACTTTGAAAAGTTCAAAGTATTCATATGTGAAGTAGAGAAGCAAACCAAAAAAATTCTAAAGGTACTTCAATCAGATCGAGGATGTAATACCACAGTAAGAAATTTTTTGATTATCTCATAAAAATTGTATAGTTTCATAATGGACCCCCTAGTATACCTCAGCTCAACAGGATATCTGAGAGGAAGATTAGGACCGTATGAGATATGAATTAATCCATGATGAACTTCACTAATTTATCTTTGTTTCTTTGAGAACATGCTTTACTTTTTAAAATTTATCTATTCAATAGGGTTCTGTCTAAATTTATTTCTATCACACCATATGAGATATGGTATGGTAAGAAATTGAGTCTTGATTATTTCAAGATTTAGAGATATCCAGTCCATGTCAAACGACAGTAGGCAGGCATGTTAGAGGCTAGGACTATGAGAGGTCATTTTATATAGTATCCTAAAGAATTTGAGATCTTACTTTCTCTTTTCATAGGATCATAATGTGATTGTGAGCTATCATGCTATCTTCTTCGAAAAATAGTTTATCCAAGATGAAACAGTGGGAGAAAAGTTAAACTCGAAGAGAAAATCTCTGAAGAGCAACGAGTTATAGGACCTATAAAATATATTCATAATGAGCCAGTACATGTAGTACCCTTTTCACCTTGATGATTTTGTAAAATCTCCCATCCTCATAAAAGGTACTCAGACATGCTTACAGAGTATGCAGAGAAAGTATTTCTCATGGGAGATAGAAAACATAGAGATGATTTCAAAATCTACAATAAGACGATGTTGGACATCGACTATGAGAAAGAGATGTGAAATAGCTTCTCTGATTAGATATCTTGAGAAGATATCTGTATGGAGTAGCCTATGGATTACACTGCCTATGATAGAGATCATAAAGTTTGCAAGCATTCCAAAGTTGGAACACTCGTTTCAATGATATAATCAAATTGGTTGATTTCATCAAGAATGAGGAAGAATTATATGTTTACATAAAAGTCAATGGAAGTGCTATCACATTCTCCATAATGTACATAGACGACATTCTCCTAATTGGGAGTGTCCCATACCAACATCAGTGAAAATATGGTTATATATAGAATTCTCCATGAAAGATCTAGGGTAAGCATCCCATATTCTGGGAATATAAAGATCTATAGAGATAGATCCAAGGGGATGCTTGGATTTTCACAGAAAAGTATATAGAGGAGATGCTGAAAGAGTTCAGCATAAAAAATTCTAAAAGAGATATGCTGCCTTTTGGGTATAGGAGCATGCCATACTATGTACTCGATCTGATATAGCTATTACAGTAAATGTCATGAATGGATATCAGTCGAATCTAGGCTGAGAGTGCTGGATTGTTGTAAAAATATTTTTAAGTACTTTACAAGTACTAAAGATTTGTTTCTGATCTTGGAGAAGGGTCAGAGCTAAAAGTGGAAGGATACATAGATACTGATGATAGAATGTCTACATCAGGATGTATTCTCGTACAATATTGGTTCGATATGTTAGAAGGATTTCAAACAACCGATCAATAAAAGTTGAGTACGCTGTAGATGTGTAGGATGCATTTTGATTCTAATGTTAGTTACAAAATTAGATGTCATACTATTAGATGCCACGATACTGTACTGTAAAGATAATGGCACCATAGTCCTCGCTAAGGAGCTAAAATCTCACCAGAAGTCTAAGCACATAGAGTAACGGTATACGCGACTACCTCGAGTAGAAATATATAGAGGTACAGAGTATAAACTCCATATGAGATATGGTAGACCCACTGATTAAGTCACTTAGCCAACCAAAAATCAAAGTCTATCTAGAGTAAATGGGGCTTAGGTATATGGCAGGATTGGCTTTAGTGCAAGTGGGATATTGTTGGATGTATATTCTAGAAATCAATCTTGACTGACGCATATCCTATTTTTAGGATATGATTTTGTACTTGATGGATAGTTTATTTTCATTCATGTTGTATATGTGTCCATGAATTATCCAAGAGATTAACAAGATGATGACATATATTCTCAAAGAGGTAAGAATTTGAGGTATGTATCATTGGTGGTTAATTCTTAAATTACTCTCGATCATAGAATCATCATAGGGACGGTGATTGATTCGAATAGACTGGTGCATGGATCGCTTCCTTCAGACAGATGAGTCTCGAGTCTGCAGTGTAGAGACACTAGAATGAGAGTACAGATGGTTGTTAAAGAACAACTAGCGTTGAGTATAACCAATATGAGAAATCATATGGATGTCTGCTAACTCGTTAGTGACTTTTTCGATGCTACAATTGTGTGAATAGTCTTTTGACCTGTGGTGCTACAACTACTTACAGTGAGGCTGTTGAAGTTTAATTACACAGAATATTATCTCAATAAATTTTTGTAGTGGATGTTGGTGATAGTTGGTCCACTGTGGAAGCAGGATGCGCAACTAGATGGGATCTATCGATCTTAGTAGAAAAAAATAGTCCTATGAGATTTGAGAGGCTGAGTCTTTAAGTCTATGACCATAGCAGTGTGATTGATGGAAGAGTTTTCATGAGAATCACAGTTGGACTCGAGCTAATTGAATCTATCATATGATCGATGTTGAGGTTTGACGATTTATCCATGACCTGCCATCTGATCGAGACTCACGATTGAGCGACTGAATCATATGGCAACTGCACCTAGAGATTCATCATTTTTATTCTATTGAGTTGCCACTACATACTGTTAGATGTCACTGATAGATTGTGAGAGCTAACTAGGATTGTTCTGGATCGACAATCCTTGATGAGTGAGAGTGAAATCATTCCAACCCATTAAAAAGAGTTTTAAAGACTGTTGTCCAGCTATGCAACCCAAGAGGAGGGGTGAATTGGGTTTTTAAAAAATTTAAAAATTAATTTACAACTATGAAGATTATTTAACAATAAGCAGGATAAATGTGGAGAGTAAAATTTATGCAAGGTGTAGAAGTTGAATGCAAGAATCCAAGAAGATAAGAAAATTTAAAAGGAGAGCAAGTAAGCACAACACAAACAAAAAGATTTATAGTGGTTCGGTGCCAACCTTGCACTTACGTCCACTTC
Organism: Elaeis guineensis; assembly: GCF_000442705.2. Taxonomy (NCBI): domain Eukaryota; kingdom Viridiplantae; phylum Streptophyta; class Magnoliopsida; order Arecales; family Arecaceae; genus Elaeis; species Elaeis guineensis. Next base: position 16,857,179 of record NC_025999.2, on the reverse strand, counting down.
TCAAGCTCCTACTTGAAAATTCAAATTCACTAAATCGTATTCAATCCGAATACAATGTCGGAACCTCCGACTCTAGCTATTCCAAGCTAGAACACTTATTTTTCGGATACAAGCCAACCCAATACAATTCGATTCAAAGTTCGGATTAACCTTTTCATGTTTTAGAATCCTTCCAAAATAAAATATCAACTCAATATAGAGTATAGCAGTTAATCACATAGACATACAGATGTAGCTCCTTTAATGAGCAAATAAAGCTTTAAATATAATTTACACAATAAGAACGAAGCTCTTCTAATTTTTCTTAAGATGGTTGAAGACTTGAATGAGCTCTTGAGGGGTTGGTGAACTTGAAATAAAAGCTTCTTGAACTTTTAAGAGGGCTCTTGCTTAGGGTTGAAATGAATGCTTGAAGAACCTTTTCAAAACTTTGTTGATTACCTCCTTTAAGTACCTTTTATAACTTTAAATAATGGTGGAGAGTAATCTGAACTGAAATAGAACCGTTGGAGCACATTAAATGGGCATTAAATATAGCCAAAACGAGCTAAAAACTAGCCGTTGCAAAATTTTTTCGTCACAGGGGTCGACTCATAGGGTTGACTCATGCTCATGAGTCGACTTATGGGATCGACTTCTGTGGCACAGAACAGAAAATGGCTGTTCTGTAATTTTGGCCTACACAGCAGCAGAAGTCGACTCATAGGGTCGATTCATGCTCAGGGATCGACTCATGGGGTCGACTCACAGAGTGTGCCAGCCAAAAAATTCAGCGTATCGTTCAACCCCTTTTGCCATGAGTCGACTCATGGGGTCGACTCAAATATATAAACATAATTTTTTTTCAAAATATATATTTAAAAATATTAAAATGGCCTCTAATAGATTACAAATCTTGTATTCTTGCTCTTGAGGCTTCCGAATCAGAACTTGATAAAATTACGATTTTACTCCTAAAATACAATAAATCTTTTTTCAAGCCAAAATCATTAGTAACCTCCTCAAATACTTTGTAATCATCAAAATCAATTCAAGAAGCAACAATCTCCCCGTTTTTGATGATGACAAAATACTTGAGCAAAAGCATATATAAAGCATTGAACATGAATTTCAAATTTATGAAGATGCATCACTTCAATATCATAGCCAAGTATTTGAACGAAATGCATCATAAGCAGTTTGAAGATCAATTTGAAATTTGCTTAAAAGTTTATTTGCTTTGAAAATTAGATAAAAAAAGAGCTGACGATTTTGGTTCTTTGACATATTTGCTTAACAATTTGCTTATTACTAATTTTTTTATTGCTTATTGCTCATTTCTTTATTGCTTATTGCTCAAATTTGATTTTGATTCTCTACTCTCTCTTTTTGACAGCATCAATTAAGATTCTCTACTCCTCCTTTTAAGAGATCTTGAAAGGATAATTTTTTTTTACTCTCCCTTTTTGATAGCATCAATTAAGATCTTAAGGAATTTTAAGGATAGAGAAAAGAAAAGAAAGATGACAAAAAGGACATATTTTCTTTACTCCCTCTTTTTGATATCATATTTTACTTTTTTAGTTCCTTTCTTTGATTGCTTATTTCTCTACTCCCTCTCAACATAGCAAACATAAAGGATATATCAATTTGCTCATCTAGAAGATATTGCAATTCATAGTATTTCTCAGCACTAATATGAGTTATTTTTCATATCTCATAATTAAAATAATTCAATTTGATCACATTCATAGACATTCATTGAAAGTTAAAGCACATATATATATATATATATATTCAAAAGTGATTGAATACAAAAGGTGTCCCAATACACATGAGTCAACTCAAAATACAAAAGTCATGGATAGAAACTATCCAAGAGTTAATTAGCCAACAAATACAAGGCCCATAAGATAGATCCTAGACATAGGAGACAAACTAATCTAGATCTAATAGATGTCATGGCTAGAGGGATCAGAATATGAAGAATCAGAGATAAGGTGAGGAGATGTAGGATCAAATCCACGAGCACGACCTCGACCACGTCTGTCTCGATCATGGGTAGAGGTACCAGCACGAGTAGAGGGGTGAGAGGATCCTGAAGCCTGAGAAGCTACAGACTGTGCAATAAGAAAAAGTCTGATGGTGTCCAAAAGATCTAAGGCTCTCGATACAAACTGCATCAGGGCACTGAACTGAGTAGAAGCATTCTCACTTGAGCCCCTGATCTCTCTCCTCAAGAAGTCAAAGCCACTCTCTAAAACTCCTCGAGGTCTAGCCGCCTCTGCAGATAGGTCTGAGACCTCTGTGATGTTCTCATGTGGCTGGAGATGGGCTAAAGCTAATACTTGCCTTTGCAAATCTAATATTCTGCCTGTCAATCTCAAAATATATCCCTCAAGCTGCTCAATACGTACCGACTGAGCAGTGAGTATATGAAAAATAGTAGAAATGTGAGGGATCAGAGTCTGATCTGAGTCATCCTGGGATGTCGATCTCTGAGCAAATACTGAAGTGGCAAACTGCTGAGATAGAATGGAGGCTACAGACTGGGACATCATCTCAATCTGATCATCTGCTAGTCTAAACTCTGAAGGATGTGCCCTGCTCTCTGACTGTGGAACTGAAGCATGCCTCCTCACAGACTCTGAAGGACCAGCCTCGTGATCAGATATGAACTGAATATCTGAGGATGCTCTATGATCACGAAGAGGTGAAGACGGTCCCTCCTCCTCTGCTCTATCCTCTACTCTCTCCTCAACACCCTTTGTCCAACTACCATCAGTCATAAAAAAACTCATGCGATGCAGTGTGTGGCGGTTGATGGTGTCGGAATGGGATAGTCTAGCAACTGCCTCCCCTTCAAAACTGATTTCGAACCTCCTAAAAATTAAGGTGAGTGCCATACCAAAAGGCAAGTGAGCCTTGGACCTGTTCAGGGTCTCTCTCATGGCCTCAAACATCAATGCTGGAAGGTTCAGGGGGGTTTGGGTGATCACATGGTACATAATGCAAATATTCCTACCAGATAGAAGGTTGTGTCTACCACTCCTAGGGATAAATAGTTTGGTTACCAAGTGATGTAACAGCCTCATCTCAACAGAAAGAATTTTTGCTTTCAATTTATTTAGACTTTCAATATAAGTTCTTCCTAAGATAACATTAATTCTTTCTTCTTTAATTGGGAGTTACATATTAATATAGTCTTCACAAGGCAAATGCAGTATCTGTCCCAAATGTACTAGATCAAGAATAACATCAACACCTTTTACTGTAGATTTCACTGTTCCATTGCAATAGCTCAAATTTAAGTAAAATTTCCTGACTAGATCGACATAAGTATTTTTCTTTAAAGAGCCATAAAATTTTCATTCTTGATTCTTAATCTTCGATCCAATAGTGAACCCTTTCTTTTCAAAAAACTTGAAATCAATATTTTTTTCGAGTTCCACTTTTCGATCAGAGAGAGGTACCTTGCTTGAGCTGATTGAGGACTGAGTGAAAGCTGAAGCAGGACCTGGAGCAGAGATTGAAGCAGAAGAGGGCTCGACTGCTAATCTCTTTCTACGCACACTCTCTTCCAACCCACGAACAGATTTTCTTCTTTGCGGTAGCTTCGTTTTGGGACCCATTAGATCAAGAGAGACTTGAAAGGAGCTTAGGAGACTAAATGTGAGGCAAAGAGGAAAGAATTTTGGAAGAAAAAAGACAAAAATTTGAGGAGTTAAATCACTGATTTGGAGAAGAGGGGATGATTCTAGGGCAAGCTCGAACCACCCCAAATGAGGAAGGGAGAGGAAAGGAAGTTGGTTCCTTAATGGGTGATTTGAGGAGTGAAAATTGGTGGGAGGAGATATTTGAGGGAAATCTTTGGTTTGAGAGAGAAGAGATGGAGAGCTTTTGGTTCGGTGGGAGAAAGAAGATGAAGGGCTGAGTCGGCTCAAGAAAAAATTTTCAATAAGAAGAGAGCGCCTGAAGGGTTTTGACAAAATTATAAGATTATCCTAGGGTCGACCCTGGGGGTCGACTCATGGCACAGAAAAATTCAAAAGAATGATGGAACAATTTTAAAAAAATTTAAAACTCTGAGAGAAGAATGTTTACCCAAGTATTGATCATGTGAATGATAGTTTTAAGCTTTTGAGCTCTTAAGAAAAATGAGAATTGAGCTTAATAGATTTGGTTCAATGAATTTTTGGCATTAAGAATTTGGAATCAGAGAGATACTTAAGCTGATGGATCAAAGATTCCTAGTTCTCTCCTAATTTTATAAAATCTATCTTCACTTAAGGTCTTGGTAAAGATGTCAGCCAATTATTTTTCAGTACAAACATAATCAAGAATTATATCTTTATTTTGGACATGTTCTCTTATGAAATGATGCCTAATTTTAATATATTTTGATCTAGAATGCTGAATTAGATTTTTAGTTAGATTTATAGCACTGGTGTTATCACATCTTATGGGAGTTTCATTGAGTTTGATGCCAAAGTCTTCAAGTTGTTGCTTAATCCATAAGATTTGAGCACAACAACTTTCGACTGTAATGTATTCGACCTCGACCGTAGACAGCGCTGCCGAGTTTTGCTTCTTGCTAAATCAAGAGATTAAGTTAACTTCAAGAAATTGATAAGTTTTACTAGTACTTTTTCTATCTAATCTATATCCAGCAAAATTGGTATCTGAATATCCTATCAAGTCAATTGATGAGTCCTTAGAATATCATAGTCCTAGAGTTTGTGTACCATTTAAATATCTAAAGATTCTTTTAACTGCATTCAGGTGAGATTCTTTCGGATTTGATTGAAAGCGAGTACAAAGACAAACACTAAATATAACATCTGGTCTACTAGCAGTTAAATACAATAGAGAACCAATCATACCTTTATAAAATTTTAAGTCTATATTTTTACCTCCTTCATCCTTGTCAAGCTTACATGATGGGCTCATGGGTGTACCAATTGCTTTGGAGTTCTCTATTCCAAATCTTTTGAGTAGTTCTCTTGTGTACTTACTTTGGATGAGGGAGATTCTTTTCTTTATTTGTTTGATTTGGAGTCCGAGGAAGAATGTAAGTTCTTCCATCATGCTCATCTCGAACTTTTTCTGCATGAGCTTAGCAAAATCTTGACAAAGAGTTTCATTAGTAGATCCAAAAATAATATCATCGACATATATTTATATAACTAATATATCATTCTAATTTCTTTTAATGACAAGAGTTGTGTCTACATTTTCTCTTGAAAAACTATTATTAAGCAGAAATTTGCTTAGCCTTTCATACCAAGCCCTAGGTGCTTGTTTTAAACCACATAATGCTTTGTTTAATTAAAAACATGATTAGAAAAAGCATAATTTTTAAAACTTGAAGGTTGTTCTACATAAACTTCTTCAGCAATATATCTATTTAGAAAAGTACTTTTGACATCCATTTGGAATAACTTAAAATTTATAAAGCAAGTATATGCAAGTAGAAGTCTAATTGCTTCTAATCTAGCAACAGGTGCAAAGGTCTCATCAAAATCAATTCTTTCTTCTTGATTATAACTTTTTGCAACTAATCTCGCTTCATTTCTTATCACATTTTCATGTTCATCCAATTTATTTCTATATATCCATTTTGTGCTAATTATTAAATAATTTTTAGGTCTTGAAACTAAAGTCCATACATTATTTCTTTCAAATTGATTAAGTTCTTCTTACATTGCATTTATCCAATTATAATCTTTTTCAGCTTTATCTATGGTATTAGGTTCAAGATGAGAGATAAAAGTAAAATGATTGAATGCATCTCTAAGTGAAGAGCGAGTTCTTACACCATGTGTAGGATCACCAATGATTAGTTCTTTGGAGTGATTGTGATCATACCTCTATTCTTTGGGTAGATCATTTATACCTAGAGGTTGTTCTTGTTGTTCTTCACCTTTCTTATCCTGTTTGTCTTCATGTTCTTCATCATCTTGAATGGTTGAGTCTTTTAGAGTGATCTCCTTCATCCCTTCTATAAGAAGATCTGCATCATCAATACCTTTATTCTTCTTTGAAGGAAGATCATTAGTTTCATCAAAAACAACATGTATTTACTCCTCTACTATTAAAGTTCTTTTATTGAAAACTCTAAAAGCTTTGCTAGATGAGAAGTAACCAAGAAAAATCACTTCATCAGATTTTGCATCAAATTTTTTTAGTCTTTCTTTACCATTGTTCAAAACAAAATATCGACAACCAAAAATATGAAAATATGTAATATTTGATTTTCTTTCTTTCCAAAGCTCATAAGGAGTTTTCTTTAAAATTGATCTAATTAAAGCACAGTTTAATATGTAACATGCCGTGTTAATTGCTTCCGTCCAAAAATATCTTGGAAGGTTGCTTTCACATAGCATGGTACGGACTATTTCTTCAAGAGTTTTATTTTTTGTTTCTACTACTCCATTTTGTTGAGGTATCCTAGGTGCTGAAAAATTATGATCAATACCTTTTTCATCATAAAATTTTTTAAAATCTTGATTTCCAAATTTGGTTCCATGATCACTTCGAATATTTTAAATTGAAAAACTTTTTCATTTGTGATTTTTCGATAAAATTTTGAGAAAACATGAAATGTTTCATCCTTATGTGCTAAGAAGAAGACCCATGTAAAACAAGAAAAATCATCAATAATCATAAAACTATATCGTTTTCCACCTAGACTAGTAGTTCTAGTGGGTCCAAATAAATCTATGTGCAATAATTCTAATGGTCTAGAAGTTGAAATAATATTTTTAGATTTGAATGAGACTCGTGTTTGTTTACCCATTTGGCATGCATCATAAATTCTATCCTTTTCAAAATTTAATTTGGGTAAGCCGATAACCAATTTCTTTTTAATAAGTTTTGAGAGTGAATGCATGCTAATATGTACAAGTCTACGATGTTAAAGCCAACTAGTCTCATTAATCTTGGCATTCAAGGTTACTAGGCATTGCATGTTTATTTTGGAAAGATCATTCAAATCTACCATATAAACATTATCATGTCTATGCCCAACAAATTTAATGCCTTCATTAATAAGACTAGTTACAATGTAAACTGAAGATTCAAAAATGACTTTGTATCCTTTATCACAAAATTGACTGATGCTTAATAAATTATGTTTTAAACTATCTACTAATAAAATATTTTCAATATACTTGGAGGGAGTGATATCAATGTTACCTATACCGATGATCTTTCCTTTGCCATTGTCTCGAAAGATGACCATCCCTCCATTTTTAGTTCAAGTGTGATGAATTGGGATTCATCGCTAGTCATATATCTTGAGCACCCGCTATCAAGATACCATCTCCGGTTTGCTCCTTGGGATGCAAGACACACCTATATATAAGAATCAAGTTTTGACTTTAGGTACCCAAATTTTTTTAGGTCCTTTTTGATTAGTCATACTGATTCCTTTTGAAACCTATATTTTTTTTACATTAAAATTTTCAGATTTGTTAGAAAAACATGAATAGAATTTATGTCCTATTCTACCATATTTAAAGCAAGTTATATTTGAAAACTTATTGTATGATGAGTTTATAAAGATATTTTTTAGAAATTTTTATTTTTTTAAAGGGTTATATCCAAGTCTGGCTTTATCATAAATGACCTTTTGATTGTCAAGTATCATGTGAAGTTTATTTGAACTTAAAGTCAACTTTTCAACCATTGATTTTAACTTGACAATCTCATTTTTTAAGTTCAAATTTTCTTGAGACAGGATTGATTTTTCATTTGAAATACTCTCATTTTCTTTTAGTAAAGATTGATTCTTTGATTTTAATTCTTTGTTCTTTATCTCTAGCTTCTTTAGTTCATCAATTAGGTCATAAAATGCTTCATGAAGTTCTTCAAAGGTAAAGTCAATAGGAGTTTCAGTATTTACCTTATTTTTATGTGCCATAAGGCACAAGTTGGCTTGTTCATTTGAGTCTTCTTCTTCGAAACTTGACTCATCACTCCTGCTCCATGTAGCCATCATGGTCTTCTTCTTGTACTTTTTGGGATCCTTCTTCAGTTATGGGCATTCAGACTTAAAGTGTCCCAATTTCTTGTATTCATAACAAATAAAGGGTTGCTCCTTATCTTTCTCTTTACTATGTTCTCCTTTTGTAGGTGGTCTCTTCCTCATTCTTTGTCTTCTTTTCTTCAAGAACTTCTTAAACCTTCTAGTAATGAGGGCCATTTCTTCATCCTGCTCTTCATTTTCTATATCATCAGATTCTTCATTAGGTTGAGCAGTGGATTTGGGGGTGATTATCCTCTTCTTTTTGACATCTTCTTCTTGGTGTTGTTTCATGCTTAGCTCGTGAGTCATCAGTGATCCTAGAAGCTCCTCCAAGGATAAGATATTCAGATATTTGATTTCTTGGATTGCGATCACTTTGGCCTCCTAAGTCCTTGGTAAAGACCTAAGAATCTTTCTTATGAGATTACTATTAGAATAAGACTTACCAAGACTTTTTAGACCATTAATAATATCAGTAAAATGAGTAAATATCTCAGTTATTGATTCATCATGCTCTATTTTAAAAAGTTCATATTTATGCACAAGCATGTTGATTTTTGATTCCTTCACTTGATTAGTTCCTTCATGAGTTACTTCTAATCTATCCCATATTTTTTTAGCTGACATGCATGTTAAAATATGATTAAATTTATTAGCATCTAGAGCATAATACAAAATATTCATGGCTTTAGCATTTAGTTGAGCCTTTTTCTTATCAACCTCATCCCATTCTTTTTCGACTTTGGCTGATTCCACACCATCAATTATTTTAGTGGATATGTGTGGTCCATTTACTATGATACTCTATATATCATTGTCAAGTACTTGAATAAAGATTTTCATCCGAGCTTTTCAATAGGTATAATTTGACCCATTGAAAAATGGAGGTCGGTTTGTGGACTGCCCCTCAGCTAGTGAAGTACCAACTTGAGTTGTCATAGATCTTTAGCTCTTTGATGGTTAAATCCAAGTAGAGCTAGAGCACCGAGCTCTGATACCACTTGTTGACCAACTATACAACCCAAGAGGGAGGGTGAATCTCACTATGATAGAGATCATGGTATATCTCATTACCAGACAGAATAGAACCTATGAGATCATACACAATAGAGATTTCTGACTGATCAGATAGTTGAGTTACGATTATAAATCATAATAGGATTTAATTATCAATATGATTGATGATTAATCAAATGCAAAAGTTATAATTGAAAGATTCACTAAGTGTTAGTGAATTGTAGGAGGATCAATTAATAATTAGATTGCTGTCTAACTTATCTGATTGAGCTATGGGATTCAAGTCAAATCTAATTGAATTAGATTCAATTTAGATTGATTTGGATCTGATTAAATTAAGTCTAATTGATTTATGAGATAACCTAATTGCATAAGGAGAATAATTCCTACTTTGACTAGGACTTGATTGAATGAATTTTCTAATTAGATTAGCATTTAATCTAGATTTAATTAAATTCTTAATTAGATTAGAAGTTAACTTAATTTGGTTACTAACTAATTCTAAATTGATTAGAATTAAATTAAATTTAAATTAGATTTAAATCAACAAACAAATGAATCCTAGTTGGACTAAGATTTTTCCTTAGCGTCACCTCTCTTTTTGTGCCACCTAAGTCTAATGCCAAATCTGATTTGGTGTGTGGTTGGACTAGCTCAAGTACCTCCACACCATCTCTTTTATGTCTATTTTTATTTGAGATCAAATCTGATTTGATCTGGTTTTGATTGGATCAAAACAGGACTCTCTGTTTGATTGGGTTTGATCCTATCAAATCTAGTCTTATACAAACTCTAGCCTTATCACCCATGAACGCCTCTTATTTAAATAGAGGGGCTTTGGGATGTGGAGAAGCATCTGAAAACCTTTTTTTAGGCATGGGTTCTCTTTGCGAGTATGGAAAAATTCTAGGGAGAAAGAGAGAAAGGTTCTTTCCTCTCCAAGTCTTCTTCCTCCTACACTTTTTCTTCTTCCTTCTTGAGATTGTCTTGGAGATCGAAGGAGATCTTGTTCAACCATCAAAGAAGCATTCTCTGCAAAGGAGCTAACATCTTGGGGAGAACATAGAGCCTCTGATCAGATTAGATCTTATGTGGATATCCGTAGAGGTCGGACATGTGCGCGGCTACATCAGACCCTAAAGGCATCCACAGATCCGAATTCGAGAAGGAGTTCTGCGATTCAAGTATGTGATTCGATAACAAATAAATTTTAATCTCTAAAATCAGATATTTTATGTCTTATTTATCATCATATGAACTAAATCAATAGGTATAAGATTTTAATGTATGCATGCATAGGATTAAAATTATTTTAATTTTGATCTTCGCTGCTTAAATTCAAAATTATTTTAAAATCTACATGCAAAATACCTAAAACCCACCATGACTGTAGGGTCATTGGTGACCCCCTGTCGTCCGAACCTGAATGCAAAATATCTAATATAAAGAATGTTATATTAGTTAGTAAAGGATAAAATAACATAAACGAGAATATTTAAAGTATTAGAGTTTATCATCTGGTGTGAGACATGAGAATCATGCGAGCTGGCTACATGATTGCTCTCTCCTCGAGAGCTCTGTCCTCGACTGGTATAGCTCCAACCTCTAAAAGACTAATGTATAATCTCTGAAAAAAATAAATAGATTCACCAAATTAATTATACAATTATAGATGGCAATGTAAGATTTAAAATGATGCAAGATAAATAATTAAAATGATTCAAGGATTATATACTTAGCACTACTCGTCGGTCTCTTTAGATGTCTGATATGCTTTGAATTCTTCTTTCGATTCTTCTTCTTCTTCCACTTCTTCTTCTTCCACCTCTTCCTTTTCTTTTAGTTCTTCTTCTTCCTTTTCTTGGATAGGATTGTTTTTTAAAATAAAATCAGTTGGGTCTACTTCTTCATGTTGGCTATCATGTACGATAATTTTTGGAGCATCCAACTCAACATCTATTGAAGGCCGATGAAATTTTAATATTTCATCTTTCTGAAAGCATTCTGGTAATTGGGGCTCTTCTTCTTCTTCAAGTGCGTAATGAATGGTTCGAAACTTAACTCAGCATATAACCCGTCAATCTTTCTTTCCTCTCTCTTTTGATGGAAAAGGAGTATAATACACTTGAGCAGCTTGTTGAGCTAGCACAAATGGCTCGTTGACATATGCTTTTGATTCATGTTTGATTTCAATAAGCCTGTGCTATGGATCAACCTTTATACCATTATTTTTATCAAACCATTGGCACTTAAATAGAATGACACTATTACCTCCAATGTAGGTCATCTTAATCACTTCTTTGAGGATTTCATAGTAGTCACTTTCCGTCTCTTCCCACCAGCTGTCCTTTACACACACACCATCATTCATTATGCTTTTATGATTTTCATATTACTGGATGTAAAATTTGAAATTATTTACGTTACAGCCATTATAGCATGTTATGTATTTTGTTGGCCCGTAATCTAATGGTCTCAACTTCTTTAGTATGGATTCACCCCTTACATGACCTACGTATTATAAAAAGAATAAATTAAAAAAAAAAATAAAATATGCAAAATGATAATGGATGCTTATCAATTAATGGAACCAACATGCAAAGTTCTGTGAGCACCGTGTGGATATTTTTTCATCACTTATCCTCGGATTGTTCTGTCTCAGTATCTCATCATATTGCCTAAACATGCATAAGATAAGTATATCAAAATAAATGATTAAAGAGTTAAAATTGTGGTGGATACTTACAGGACATATGGATTGACCTCCTCACAGTTTAGTGATCATAAATTTTTCAAAAAAAAATATTTATTCATAAATTTTTAAATAATTTTTTAAAATTATCAGCAATGATAAATTTTTTTATCGCTAATAACCATCGATAATTAATTAATTTAATTATAATTATAATCAAAAAAATTTAAAATTTAAAATTATTAGCGATGGCTTTTGCCGTCACTAATAGTTTTTTTCTATCATTAATACCATTAGCGACAACTAATTTTTTGGATCATTTTTTTATTAGTTAAAGATTATTTGGTTTTTCATCGCTAATGCCATCACTAATACTTCAAATTCTTGTAGTGCAAGAATAATAAAAAAAAATAGTGGAGCTTAGTCATATCTATTAAGGCATCAAATTGTTCAAACAACCAATACTTGGTAATAATGTAATGTAAATATCAAAACTTATTGAATTCTCATCATTTGAAATAGTTCTCCAAAATAATGAAGTAAACAAGGGTTATTCAATGATTTAGCAATTTATGATTATCTAAATTATTATTCACATTTAATTCAAGAATTCTCATGGTCAATTCGAGTTAATGAGCCAATTGATACCACTCTCTTTTTAGAGGATAGTTGTTTCAACTTAAACTAATGGCATGCCCAACATTATTCTAAAAGGGGGGGGGGGAATGACAAAGGGGAACTTTCCTGGACTAGTGCTCAAGGAGCTACATATTCTTAGTATTGTTTATTTTCAAAACTCACCTGTATTTCTTTTTTGCATCAATAGAATTGTGAACTAACTTTCCGTAAACTCTTCATTTTTATTAATCTATTTTCCATACCTATCCAATTCCTTCCAGCCTATTGGTAAATTAATTTTTCACCATTTTTTTTTTCTTTTTTTTCGTGAGATTCCAAATCTTACTATTGCTAAATCCTTCTAAATATTGGCAAAGGAGAATAGAAGTGTTCTCTTATGCTTACAAAACCCTCACCCACTGCTGCAAAGCAAAGAGAGAATGGTAGTTCATCTACTAAGGCATGCTCTCCTTTTCATGTCTTATGCATGAGGAATTTCAACCTCACATATGCAATTCATAATCTCCATCTCATCTCTCCTCTTTTTTATGGCACAAAGAGTATGAAATACCTAAACAACTCCTACCCATCCCCTTGCCTCTATAAATATCAAAAGAAGAAAAAATCGATGGTACCTCAAGAACGATATCTTTCCTTTCCCTGGAGAACCAAAGGGATGGCAAGAGCAGCATTGAAACTACTTGCACTTGCTATCCTCCTAATTTTGTTATTTCTACTTGACCTATCATTTGCACAATTGCGGCCCCTATGCCTCTCTCAATTTGCACTCGCTAACCAAGCTTGTGTTGTTTTGCCAACAGAGGAGGTCTCTAGGGATTCGAGCCTAGCGAAACTACAAGAGGAAGATGAGTATGATGATGATGAGCATGAGGATCATCATGGGCATGGGCATGGGCGTGGGCGTGGGCATAGGCATGGGCGTGGGCATGGAGAAGAGCCACGTGTAAACACAGATTGTTGTCGATGGCTAGCTGAGGTGGATGAGGCATGTGTGTGTGAAGCTTTGCTCCGAATGCCTCCATTCTTTATCAAAGCCAAGCACACTTACATCATAAAGGTTGGCAAGACTTGTAAACATGAGTACAACTGTAGAGGGATCTAGTGGCTACTTATAGCGGTGATAGAATTAATCATGGAGTTTTAACTGAAATGGTGATGTCTAAGGGAGTTATTACACTCCAATTGAAGGAATTGGTGTTGATATTGAATGTTCGCTTTCTTTTATTATTTTTAAAAATATCTGAGTGATCATGAAAGGAGGCTAGAATGGCATGAGCATCTCTTCTCAAGTCTTTTTCTGAAAAAAATAATGAAACTTTTACATCTTATTTGTCTTTTTCCAGCCTAATCTAAAAGATGCCCCCTTCTCTCAATAGACAAATAGGTCCTTATTTTAAAACAAACCAGTCTTAGCCATCCGGGTTCTAAATCCCAACTCCATTGGGCTCTCTCTACCAAATGACAACTACGGCCTTATTCTATCCTCTAGAAATAAACACAGTTCATATCCCACTCTTATCTTCGCTAAACTCTCTTCTCCATCAAATTATAAACATTATCCCAATCTATTAAATGCACTCTATTGGATTCAATTCCACTCTTTGGAAAATAGTAGGAGAACAAGTGCACGAGCTAAGAAATTGGAAATATTTATCATGTTCCTTAAATATGAGAATAAGTGTAGCTAGATGGGAGATCAGAGCATACATCAATCCTATCCCAAGTTGGTAATTAACAGTAATTAAAACCTCCTAAGTTCTTGAGAATGATAGCTTACTAAGCTCATAAAATCTTTGGCAATTAATACTAAATGATTAGAAATCGACTACTGCCTCACCAAGGTTTGAGGGGTATTTAAGGAGGGCTACCCCTATTTTAAAGCTTATTTCCTATGAGCCCTTGCTATCCAAAGAAAAAAAAGAAAAGAAAAGAACCTCCCAAGTTCTCATGAACCCTTCCCTCACACTTCTCCAAAGCTTTGTGTGTATTCAGATGTAATCAAAGGGGTTGGTACGTTAGGGTCAATTTGGCCAGCTAAGGTTGGGATTGGGATGGATTGAGTATAATCAGATATGATTATGAATGATTGGATGTGATCATATTTGATCAAGTTATTTAGATTGGATTGGGGAGGATGTAATTGAAACTTTAGCATATCTTCTCCTTATAGGATTTGGGCTAGTCTACTCTAAAGCTATTCCTTGATATCTTATGAATACAAGCTCAGCCTAACTCGTAGCATGTGATATTGCTGGTTGTATTGGGTCAATCCATGAATTTTATGAGATTTTCAGTCCAATTATATAGAAAAATCCAAACAAGCTCTAAATCAAATATTCTCACTGAGAATTAATTTGGATAAAACCATCGTGATAAATCATCATCTTATTGATTTTAAGAAAAACAAATATTAAAGAACATAGACTTTTTATCGATATTCATGAACTAAGTTCTAACAGTTTATCAAATTGATCCCAATTGGAGAAATTAGTAAAAGATAAATTAAAACCTATTTTACAATGATCTTTTTATGGTTTCATGAATTTTTTATACATATTGCTTAATATTGTGCTTTCTTGATGATTACATATTTTGATTATTACACTAAGATACTTTTTTAACCATCACTTCCCATTTCTTACATTTCTTTTGCATTGCATTGATGTTTCAAATGGCACTATGTAAAATGATCTATTAGATAGCTGAAAGGTTGCCAGAAAGACACCCCAATAAAGAAGAGCTATCACCCAATTTATCCTATATAACCCACAAGCAAGTTCAAACAAATCTAAACTTGGAAGAATTAAAATAAAAACTAGCATTACATAGATGGCTTACTCAAGCTAGCATCCATAATGCACATGGTATTGCTAGCTAACGCAAGCCATGTGTTTCAACTGTCTTTGCCTCAAAAACTCATCAGTTCGATTAAAATCTATCTATATAATAATAATAATAAATCAATACATAGATATTAGAGGTGGCATTCTGTATTGATACGTAAGTTTATAGGATAATCTCCCGCAACATCATTGGTCAAATTTTTTATATTTTTATAAATAAAAGATAAAAGCACAAATAGTATAATAAAAAAAATAAAAATATTTTAAATTATTATTTATCTATATAATAATAGTAAAATGATACATCGGTATTAGGAGTGGCAGTCCATGTTGACACATAAGATTATAGGATAATCTCTTGCAATGCCACATATCAAGCTTTTTTATTTTTTTTTATATTTTTTAAATAAAAAATAAAAGCACAAATAGTATGATAAAAAATAAAAAATATTTTAAATTATTATCTATTTATCTATATAATAATAGTAAAGCGATACACGAATATTAGGGGAGGCATTTTGGATTAATGCATGACAAGGGAATAATCTCTAAGATTGTGATTTATACAGTAGTTGTGGAACGCTTCTGTAAGGCAGTAAAGTTTGACGATGCAAATAGGATTTTTAGGAAAGATGTAGAAAAATGGGATATGCCAAATACTTTTAGCTATACAGCTCTGATTCAGGGCTCGTGCAAAGAAAAAAATTGAAGGATTCTGTTAAATACTGTATGGAGATATTAGATACCGGATATTTACCAAATGTAGCAATTTTCGTTGATTTGGAAGGCTATCTTTGAAAAAAACTTTCAGAAATCCTTTTGATCTCATCATGGGATTAATTTGAGTCCTACAAGCCGCTTATCCCTGTCCTCTACTTATCTCCCCAACTTACGAGCCCTCTCTCCCAATGCTTCTCTCCATTTACTCCCCCATTTGCTGCCCCTCTCCACCTCTACTTCTTCCTTTTTCTCTTCCCTACTGCCATTAGCGGCCACCTCTTCCACCATTATCAATGGCCAGTTTCTCTACCTCTATTTTTTTTTCTTTGCTAGTCCCCCTCCTCCTCTCTTTCTTTTTCCCATCTCCTCCTCCACCACTGCCATGGTTTAAAAACTCGTCAGGTTGACTTGAAACTCAACCGGGTAAACTCGATGTGGCATGTTTTCAAGTCAATGTGAAAGAAATAAAATATATAAAACTTAGATTTTGGTTCGTACTTGACTTGGCTGACGCGTTGAGTTACTCAGAACTCCATTCAGGTCACTCGACTTGACCAAATTTTAGCTTATCTCAATACTATGTTTTCGATATTTCCACCAAAAGCAAGCCAATGAGGGGTATTTCTACATATGTAGAATATGAGTGGACATTTCATCTAACCTTTGCAACAATTTTTCTTAACTTTTACAATTAATCAGTTATTTATTAATCTATAGCCACATAATCCATGCTATTTCCTTTTTCAAAAGTTAATATAATGTCAGTGATGGGTCTTTTGCATCTTGTCATTCATAATATATTTTTTTATTCATAAAAATTTCTATAAGTAGTCTTTTATTTTAGTTTTGGTATGCTAGCATTCTATTTTTAGTTAGAACTGTTCATCCTTTGCACTTCCTTCTCCAAATAGGTAAGGTTGAGTCTTTCCATCCAAGCACAGGTTGAAGTTCCAATAGGATAGGAGGCATCACGGCTATCACATCTTCTTCCCATTGGATAACAAGCATTCATAGATGGTACATAACTTCATTTGAGGATGAGCTATCAATTAAGGACTCAGGGCTCCCAAAGCCAAGATATGATATGCACCAATAGAAGGAAGAGCGAGGAATGCTTTGATGGGAGGAAGAGAGATGAAGTGGAGAAGACATGTATAGAAGGGAGGAGAAGTGAAGAAAAAAAAAAGAGCGAAGAACAGAGGGGTGAGTTTTTATACGTTTTAAATATTTAAGTAGGACTTTAGGTATGGTAAATCTAATTGTTAGTTAGGGTGGTTACAAGGGAGAAGTTAATACTTTATGGCCGTAGGTGATAACAATTTCAAATCCTCCAATCAACATTACATGATTTTTCTCAAATAATATTAATTTTTTTAAAAAAATGCAATCCAGATTCAACATTATTTTTTCCTCAAAACAATATTATTTTGGAGAAAAAGAAAAAAAATATATTATGTTATACCTACTTATATAATATGACATATTTTTAAAATAATATAATCTAAAAATTAAAAAAAATAAAAAAGATATCATAGGTAAAAACCAGCTCTACTCTTTATATCGATATGTAATAATGTTGCTTGCTCATCTTGTCCCTTTCTAATGGTAGTATTTTCAAACTTAAAAAATTAGGCCATTATGTTTCTTCCTCACTATGTTTCTTACACGAGGATACACAAGTTCAAACCCTATATTCAACATTAATTTTTTTCTCAAAATAATATTGTATAAAATAAAAAAACCTACACTCAATATTATTATTTTTTAAAAAAATATTATCATATAAAAATCAAAAATAGAATAGAACACAACATTCAACATTATTTTTTCCTAAAAATAATAGTATAGAGAGAAAGAAATAAAAAAGAAAATACATATTTTGTTATATCTACATATATAATATCATATATTTAAAAATATTTAAATAAAAATATAAAATATAAAATAGGCATCCCGATTAAGCACTAGGCCCGCTCCTTATTTCTAATAGGCATGAAAATTTAGATAATATTTCTTGCTTATTTAGCCTCTCTTCAATAGTGTTTATACCGTATCCACGCTAATAATGTGATCCATTAAAGTAATTGCTTATAATCCATCTCAACCACTTAGATAGTGGCCGTAGTAAGCATCACATGGATGGGATTAAAAGATCAAAATTGGTAAAAATCATATCATCTCTACTATATAGAATAGGATTTGGCTTTGATAGTCGGACTAGCATAAGTATGGGAGCATAGGTTGAAAGGATGGGGATGGGACTCGACCATAGCATATACTAGCATTGGCTGAAGGATTAGATTAGGCTTGCAATTATGCCGTACATGAAGCACGTGGAATCATGAGGATAGATTTCCAACGTCATCGAAGATCGTGATAATATTGATAATTATAAGAATCAGTTGTTATTTTATAATTATTATTATATATATATAAATAAATAAATTATATATTAAAAATAAACTTTTAATTTATCAATTAATTTATTTTTATTTTTAATTTATAGGCTCTCCGAAAAGAACCTTGGGCTTTAAGAAAAAGAACATACAAGCAAGCAAACTTGCTTTTACATATCTAACGTGGGATTAAAAAAATAAAAAATTTTAAAATTTTGAAAAAATAAAAAAAATTAATTTTTTAAAAAATATAAATATTTTTATAAATAATTAAAATTTTCAGTACCTTATAATTCATCAGTATGCATCAGCTACGTCTGCAACTAAATTTAGTGGACTCATTTCAGACTCATGTTTCAAAAAGTGCTTGTCAAACTAGTTCATTTCAGCCTTATTTCATGTTGATGCATATTTTTTACTTCCTTCGAATATGTAGACAGGTTATTTAAAAAAAAAAAGAAATGTCAATTTCATTCTGATGCTTCATAAGAACGAATTTTGGAAAAATATCGGGGGAGATGAATTATTTTCCTTGAGAATAAAAAAAAAAATCTCATGACCAAAAACTATAAAATATTGACGAGTGATCCTCCATCTGAAGAGGACCGTATCCTCTAACCGATCACAACCGTCCGTACGCAAACAGAGAGCTGACCGTTCAAAGTCTACGGTGGCCTTTCGCCGTGGCGATCACAATCCAAATCTCCGATCCCTTCTCCTGCATTCACCCCATACATCCCCGAAACATCCCCAGAGAGTTCTAAAGCGCCAGACGTGCCAATCTTTCGAGTCCATGCCCGGTGAATTTTCGGGGACGTGTAGTATTGTGAATTCGTAGGTGGCACATCGTGCTCCGTTTATGTTTAAACCTGAGCCGCGAGTACCCAAAGAAGCAACTTTTATATACAATCATAAATAAATAAATAATAAATAAAATAATATTTTTAAAATAATATACTATCATGATTCGGAGATTTGGTAGTCGGGACTGGGCTGGGTTGATCGGAGCGATGCATGCGGTGGGCGCCCTCGCTTTGGCGAGAATGGTGATGGCGGCGGGGATGGGCAGCGGCGCCACCGGTGGGGGCGGTGGCGGGGGGATGGTGGTGGTGCTGAAGAGGGAGGACATCCCGTTCGGGTCGCTGAACTGGTACGCCTACGCGGGGATCTCGTGCCTTCTGGTTCTCTTCGCCGGTATCATGTCCGGGCTCACACTGGGGCTCATGTCTCTCGGCCTCGTCGAGCTCGAGATCCTCCAGCGCAGCGGCACCCCCACCGAGAAGAAGCAGGCAGGTCTGGTTATGGTTCTTGGTTCTTGATTCTTGATTCTTCCATGTAGCTGTGATGACTCCTCCTCCTCTTCTTCTTATTTTTGTTTTTGGCTCTGTTGATTTGGATTGGTGAAATCTTGTGCTTTTCTTCGCTCTGTTTGATTCTTCTAGCTTTAGCTGGTCTGGATTGGAGAAATCTTGACCTCGTTTTTGATCTTTTTGATGATGATGAGTTATGTCGAGCGATGCGGCTCAGTTTGTTAAACTCTTGATGAAGAAGCTCTTGCAAAGAAGGGTATTTTGATTTTGATTTTTGTTATTGGGATCTCTATCGGTTCTTGGACAAGCAAGTTCTGCTCCTGTTCTTCTCCATTGCTATTTAATTTTGAAAATTTTGGGAAGGATTATATGCTCTTTCTTGATTTTCATTTCCTGGCCAAGTCTGTGTCCATTACGGTAAAAGCTGATTTTTCGCTTAGTTTTTTTTTTCAAAGTCTTTATGAGTGTAGAACGGATTTGGAAGTATGGAATAGTTGAGAATTTGAGTTCTGTGGTTGAATATATGGTTATATATTATGTTAAATGTGTTTTCATCTGAATTGATGGGATTGCGATGAATGCTCTTTTGGTTAGACATATACAATTTGATCTGTGATGTCTTGTTTTCTCTCGCATTCACAAAATATGATTTTATATGTTCTTTGAGAGAGTTTTTAGCGCGTCGGTCATTATATCAGAGATCTTGCTATGATAAGAAATGTTGCTCGGGAATGCTTTGCGGCATAGTTTCACTCTGTTGGTCGTGTCCTTTTTCATTAATCAGTTTTCTGTCTCTTTTTACAGCTGTCATTCTTCCTCTTTTTATTAATTGTTTGTTTGTTCCTTCTCACAGCTACCATCCTTCCTGTTGTTCAAAAGCAGCACCAACTTCTCGTGACTTTGCTTTTATGTAATGCTGCAGCCATGGAGGTTTGTCATTTAACTGAATTTATCTTTACAAATAATTTATACCAATGGATGTATAGGACATATTGAAGCTTGACAAGTGTGTTGGAGTGAGTGGAGAATCCACATTCAAAGCCAAAAATACTATATAGAAATATTCTTTCTGTACCATAATCACACAATGATAATGAAATTATAATGCAAGTAAATGCAATATCATGTACAGCCACTTCTACTAACACACTTCTCCAACTTGTGATGGATTATAGACTGAGATTTTGTTTGCCTGGTTCAATAAAAAATAAAAAAAAACAGATTTTGTTTGCTTGATGCTTGTTAAATTTAGTATGAATCTTTAAATTTTTTAGTAGTCTTAAACTGATAAGATGACTAAAATGTGCCACTCCGTATCATAGTTTGGCATCTGATTTTTTTTGTTTCTCACAAGGGTTTCTGGACCCTAGTAATACACTACAGTATTGGTCAACTTGGGTTGGTAACTCCACCGCCCCCCCCTCCCCCCCCCCCCGGAACCCAACCCAACCCCCAACCAATATATAAATATATATAAATACACACACACACACACACACACTGTTGATTGATGATCTAGATATGTCTTAGGTACATTATGCTTTCATAAAAACTAAAAAAAAATTGGACAGCAATAATATTTTAAAATGTTAATCAGTGAATAATAAGTAAAATTGTCTAGCCTTAAAGTTGTAGCTCTCTGTGTTTGTTTCATCTTTTTCTGAATTCTATATTGTGCTAGATTAGTTAGTCTATAAGATAGATTTCTTTGTGAAGTCCAATACATTTGTTTTTAGTTTATGTCTTAGCAACAACTCGGTGCCTTTTTGATTTTTAAATGACACTACATGGAAGAGTCAAAACAATGTTTCATTTTCCAAAAGATCTCTACTTTCAACTTAAAAACCAAGTAGCCCAAGCACCAGATGTTTAGAGTTTTTTCTCTTTTCTTATATCTATTCTTTATTTGGGATAGGCCTGATAGTTATGGCTAGTTATTCTGTGTCCGTTCCTTTTATGTACATTAACATGTTGGTGAATGCCAATTGTTGGTTTCATATTGTGTGTAATGCATGTGACATGCTACTAGCAGGAGAGAAAATACAAGAAAGCACGATGCCTTTATCTAGATTCGGAACAGATAAGTGAAACAACATATGGGATCATGATCCACTATTTGATGATGAATCCAGATGCATTTTGTTTGCAGTAGAAACGTGAGGTGATGATCTGTGTATGCCTCTAGTTATAGCAGTGAAGAAAGCTGTAAATAGAAATTCAGACGGATAGTTATGTAGCTAATAGAGTAAGAAGCTCTAAATAGGATATTTAGCTAGAAGACAGTACCTAGACAAGAATATGCATTGGCTAATGATACTGTAAAGGGCCAAGTTTTACCTAAGCAGCAGGGGTACCATGGCTGTAGTGTTAGATGCAAACTTCATAAACAGGTCGTAGGTGATTCTATTGGTGTTGCTTGGAAGAGAATATAAGAGTCAGATTGGACATGTATATGAGTTTCTAATTTTCTATTTTGATAAAAGGGCATAGTGATGCATGGACATGTTAAAATAATAATTTTAAATAAATATATATTTAATTATATAATGGAAATTTATTAAAAGGTAATATGTATTTAGGTGGTTCATCATCTATATAAAATTCACAAAGTGCAAATGTTAATTACCAGTGAACAATTAATTCAGGACATCACTTATGATTTTAAATGTTTCAAATAAAGGTACTATTGGCAAAATGCGTTATACTAACCTTTCAGATTTTTTGTAGTATATAAAAGACAACATGCAACTGACCTTGTAGTGTCTTTTTCCATCATTTTTGATGCTAACACATTTATACATAATGAAATATAGCAAATATATAATTTTATATTTGATGATTTCTAATTATAACACTGTTTAGGACTGATCAAAATATCACCAATTCATTGACACCTTTCAATAGATACATTAAACATGACAAATGACATTTCACAAAAGGTTTTTTAATATGTCCATGCTTACCAAGCTCTATGGTGGGTAGACTTGGGTGGGTTGGGCGAACTGGGCCAAAGCAAGGTGTACCATCTGATTCACCTTGGTATTGCTCCAAATCATGGTATGCTGTACGGGTTCAAACCGGTCGGTACACTCCGTACCATATCGTATCGATGAAAAATCGATTCGGTTCAGGCCGATTTTTCGAAAAATGGTCTGAACTGGATCGAACCACATAGTGTGGGCCAGTACGGTGCGGTACGGCATCGGTACGGTGCGATATGGCTTTTTTTTCTGTTGGATAGGATTTTTTTTTATTTTTTTATTGTCGATACGGGCTGATACAGTACGGTACTGTAACATACCGTATCGATCAGCAATCGGCATGGGGTCCAGTATCAGTATTTAAAACCTTGCTCCAAACCATCCGATTAAAAGCAGTTCAAGCCCTATTTTGAACTAAAAGGGTAAACTACCCCAGTTCTCTCTTGGCATCATTCAGTATGCCCAAACCAGACGGTTGGTGGTGGTATAGCGAACCATGGGCACAAGAGTAAGGGCTTAAAGATTAAAAAGAGGCTTTATTTTCAACTGTTAGGATGGTTTTGAAGGAAAAACGGCCTTTTTCCTTAGAGGATCTTCCAGATCTAATGAGATCTGGGACGGAATATTTAAAAAAAAAAATTATCCTACGATATTTCAGATCTAAGATCTATTAGATCTGATTCTTATTATCTGATATTTAATCTAAAATTAAATCTAAAACTTGAGGATTAGAGAAATACCTCTAGGATAACTAGATTATCCTGTAGATGATCGCAGCAATGTCCGAGATTCAAAAATAGCCACACAGTCGCCTGGCCTCTATCGGTATCCACTCGAGCAGGATCTGGATCGTCTTCTCCTCGCGAATCTTTGCTCTAAAAATCAGATCTGGATTTGATCTGGAAGATCTTTAAAAGATCTTCTGAAGCTGGAGCAGCAGCTTCTCGACAAATCTCTGCAGCCTTCTAATCAAAGAGCCATCACGCCTTGGATAAGCATCAGATGGACGCTCAACCTCTTGGACGTGAAGAGGGGAGGGAGAGGAGCAGAGGGGGCGTGGAGAAGTGGAGAGGATTCAGGCTTTTGCTGGTTATTGAGCAGAGTCTCTAAACCCTAGGCACAGACTGGGTTTAAATAGACCCTGCTGCGCCATGCAGTGCCACATCATTCGACCAATCAGAAAATTTTAATTAATTCTGAAAAAATTTTGATTGGTGGAGTGATGTCATCTGATCATATCAGATAAGAATCCCCATAATCCCTCCTGTTGGCGCCAACACTGGATAAGCACAGTGAGATTGGCGCCCCACAGTCCAAGTTGATCAAAGGATCAGAGTCCTCATCTCATGGGACTCTATCCTTATCCACTTGGGGCGCACGCCCAATCTGAATATGGTGCCCACTTTGAGGCCCAATTTAGCAGGTAGACACTCCACAAAAAATCTCCAATGATCTCTTGCCAAGTGGCCTTCAGTCCAAGGTCCATAGGTCAACGTTTGATCAATATCCTAAAATGAAAATGGCAGGTGATAGAAATTAGCAGGTGTTGTCTTAAATTCATCTCATGAATTAAGACAAGTCTTTTCTGAGCTGGACTGGCTTCAGTCAGACTTTGAGAAACCTTCTCAAGGTTCTCTAGGTGAGCCAAATCACATTTGACTCAGTCGAGATAGAAAAGATTACACGAGGAGAAAGTTAGGCTTAATCATGTGTTAGCACGATTTTCTTGAACCTAATTGGATCTAATCCAAATCAATCGAACTAGGCTAGTTCAATTGATGACATCTAGATCCTAACTCTTGTTTGTGTGATCCAGTTAGATTCATTTCCATATGGTAATGAGATATGTCGTGATCTCATCATCGACATCATCGAAACTCCTTTCGATGGACCAGAACTCTTCTGATTCAGACAATTAGAATGATCGATCATCAAGATCATTCTAATTGCTCCCAAAATCCATCAGTGATACCTAGCAGTATATGGTGGCAACCCATCAGAAATGAAGACGAACCTCTCGGTGCAGCTACCTGTGTGATTGAGTTCTTCTATCATGAGTTCCGACTGAATTAGGGTTAAGGTGAACTCGTCAAACCCAACATCAGTTATATGAATCAATCGATCGATTCAAGTCCGATGTGAAACCTTAATGGAAAACTCTTTTCCATTATTTCACTCTGCCATGGTCATGGGCTT
The DNA here is from genome assembly GCF_000442705.2 of Elaeis guineensis. Classification (NCBI taxonomy): domain Eukaryota; kingdom Viridiplantae; phylum Streptophyta; class Magnoliopsida; order Arecales; family Arecaceae; genus Elaeis; species Elaeis guineensis. The sequence goes on along the minus strand of NC_025999.2, from coordinate 16,832,377 downwards.
AAGGACTCAATCTTTCGATCATCATAGGACTACTCTTATCTACCGAGGTTGATAGATTCCATCTTGGTGCAATCTGGTTTCTACAATGAATATGCTACAGCCAACATACACCTCAGGGTTCCGAATGGCTAGGAGACCGAGTTATGGTGTAGTCAAACTATAACACACTCAAGGTGAACTGTCGATGTACCTTAGGTTAAAGAACTAGACACACAGCTGCAGCATCGAGCTAGTCATCGACAAGAAGGTAGACTTCCTTATGACTGCTCGAGGTGGTCACGCTTAGTACTCTCATTCTCAACGAATATCTGTACTCTCGCTCCGGTGTCTCCACATCGTAGACTCAAGACACATCTACCCTAAGGAAGCGATCGTACACCAACCTTCCGGATCGATCACCATCCTCGTGATGATCCTATGGTCAGGAGCTGTTTATGAATTAGTTATGTAAATTCATGTCTTAAATTTTCAACTCTTGAAAATATGAATTAACATTCCTACTAACTCAAAGGATGTATCACAGACATAATGTACACAATGTGATAGTAGAATAACCCTTTTATTTATTTATAGTCAAAATTATAAATTTGCCCTTACATTTGTATAGGAATGTGTCAGCCAATCTGGCATCTAGGGAACACATCTAACAAACTCCCACTTGACCTAATGTCAATTGGCTACATATCTAAGTTCCATCTTCTCAAGGTGGGCTTCAATTTTCTGCTGGCCTAATGGTTTTGTCAGTGGGTCTGCCACATTGTCTGTGGAGTCGACTCTCTTAACCTCGACATGATCTTTTTCGAGGTAATCACGAATCAGATAGAATCACCGCTCGATATGTTTGGACTTCTGGTGAGACCTTGGCTCCTTAGCTAGGGCTATGGCGCCATTATTGTCGCAGTAAAGAGGGATGACATCCGATGACATCACTTCAAGCTCTGCGGCAAACTTCTTGTACCAGAATGCCTCCTTCGTAGCTTCCGATGCAGCAATATACTCTGCCTCCATGGTGGAATCAGCAATCACCGTCTGCTTGGAACTTTTTCAGCTAACTGTACCACCATTGCAAATGAACAGACTCCTAAATGTCGACTTTCGATCATCTATATCAGACATAAAATCTGAGTCTGTAAATCTCTGAACCTGAAGTTCTCCATTTCCAAAGACTAAAAACATATCCTTAGTCATTCTCAAGCACTTAAGGATACATTTTACAAAAGTCCAGTGCTCTTCGTCTGGATTCGACTGATATCTGCTTGTGACACTCACAGCATGGGCTATATCAGGTCGTGTACATAGCATGGCATACATGAGGCTCCCTATTGCGGAAGCATAAGGGATCTTGCTCATGTGTTCAATTTCCTAAGGTGTGCTAGGGCACATCTTCTTGGAGAGATGAATGCCATGTCTAAAAGGTACTTAATCTCTTTTGGAGTTTTTCATGCTAAACCTTTTTAGCACCTCCTCTATGTACATCTTCTGCTGAAAGTCCCAGCATCCTATTTGGTCTATCTCTATAGACATTAATACCCAGTATAAAGGATGCCTCTCCTAGATCTTTCATAGAAAACTCCTTAGACAACCATATTTTGACTGAGGTCAACATAGAAATATCATTCCCAATTAGGAGGATGTCATCTACGTACAGTACGAAGAAGACAACTGCGCTCCCACTGACCTTCTTGAATACACATGGTTCCTCCTCGTTCTTGATGAAATCAAATATTTTGATTACATCATTGAAACGAGTATTCCAGCTTCGAGATGCTTGCTTAAGTCCATAAATGGACCTTTGCAGTTTGCAGATCTTGTGATCATCATTACTGGATGTGAAACCAAGCGACTGTTCCATATAGATATCTTCCTCAAGATATCCATTTAAGAACGCCATTTTCACGTCCATCTGTCATATTTCATAATCGAAATAGGCTGCAACAGCAAGCAATGTGCGGATAGATTTTAGCATGGCTACGGGCGAAAAAGTATCCTGATAGTCAATGCCTTCGCGCTGACTATAACCTTTCGCTACGAGCCTAGCCTTGAATGTCTCCACATTCTCATCTGCACCTATCTTTCTCTTGAAGATCCATTTACACCTAATAAATACAATACCTTCAGGTGGATCTACCAAGTTCCAGACTTGGTTTGAGTGCATCGAGTCAATTTCTGATCTCATTGCCTCTAACCATTTTTCGGAGTCGATATCTGATATCGCCTCGTCATAGGTCTTGGGGTCATCACCATGAGCTCCATTTTCCGTGAGGAACATTTCTTTTACTTCCTCTTGTATAGTACCTAAGTACCTTTCAGGAAGACGGGAAACCTTAGTCGATCTACGAGGTAGAAGAGGTTATGTTAGGACTGGTTCTAATTGATTGGGTTCCTCAGGTTCTTTAGCTCGTTACACTTGGGAGACATTCTCCTTGAGCTTAATTATTCTTCCGATGCCACCATCTTGAATAAACTATTTTTCAAGAAAAATAGCATGCCGATTCACAATCACATTGTGGTCTTCCGGAATATAGAAATAGTATCCTAATGACTCTTTAGGATATCTTATGAACCGAGCTCTAAAAGACCTGAACTCTAACTTGTCCGCCTGCTGTCTCTTGACATGAGCCGGACAATCCCAAATTCTGAGATGACTCAGACTTGACTTTTAACCATGTCATATCTCATACGGTGTGGTAGGAACGATTTTAGAGGGAACCTTATTCAATACATATATTGCTGTCATGAGACAATGTCCCCAAAGAAACTCAGAGAGGTCCGTGAAGCTCATTATGGAACGGACAATATCTAATAGGGTCCGGTTCCTCTGTTCTGAAACCCCGTTGAGTTGTGACGTTCCAGGTGGAGTCCATTGAGAGACTATGCCATTGTCCTTAAGATAGTTTAGGAACTCCCGACTAAGGTATTCACCTCCTCGATCTGATCGAAGAACCTTAATGGGCTTTTCTGTTTGTTTTTTCTACCTCATGCCTGAATTTTTTGAACTTTTCGAAGGTTTCAGACTTGTGTTTCATTAGAAACACATACCCGTATCTAGACATATCATCGGTAAAGGTAATGAAGTAGACATAGTTGCCTCTAGCCGGCACATCAAATGGGCTGCACACATCCGTATGTACTAGGGCAAGTAGGTCTGTGGCCCTTTCCCCATGTCCTGTAAAATGGAGCTTGGTCATTTTGCCTTGAAGGCATGATTTATAAACTGGATATGACTCGGAAGTCAACGGACTCAATAGCCTGGATTTCTCTAATTTGTTAACTCTGTCTTCCGCTATATGACCTAGTCTTAGGTGCCACAGATACCTATCATTTAGACTATCTCTAGGCCTTTTAATTCCTATGGCATTCACATTTTGCTCGATATTAAATACAGATACATCAATATGTAGCTGATAGAGACCATTAATAAGAAAATCATTTGCAACTTTATTATTTTCATAAAATATGTTACAATGGTTCTTATGAAAGCTAATCACATAGCCTTCTTGTGCTAAACATAAAACAGAAATCAAATTCCTGCTTGCTGTAGGCACATAATAACAGTCTCTAAGAACTAAATCTAATCCTAACGGTAATCGCAGAGGGTAGGTTCCCACGGCCACAACAGCAACTCTTGCTCCGTTTCCGACGTGTAGGATCATATCCCTATCCCTCAGTCTCCTGCTCTCCTCAAGACCCTGCATAGAAGTACACAAATGAGCACTAGAACCAGAGTCAAGTACCCAACTGGATGCAGAGGAAATCGTAAGATTAGATTCTATAACGAGCATACCTCCAGAAAGGACCATCCTTCTTGTTCTTCAGGATGGCCAGGTACTGAGGACAGTTCCGTTTCCAATGGCCATCTGAATTGCAGTGAAAATATTTTTCCTTTTCAGCAACCTTCTTCTTCGGTTCCGTCTTCTTCTTCTTTCCATCCACTTTCTGCTTCTTCGCAGACTTCTTCTTCTTTCTAAAAGACTTTCTCTTAAAAGAAGTCTGCTCCACAGTAAAGACTGAGTTTTTTGAACCCTTCAAAGAAAGCTCCACCGTAACCAACATGTTCATTAACTCAGTCAAGGTACACTGCATCTTATGCATATGGAAGTTCATGATGAACTGACCATATGCATCAGACAAGGACTGAAGGATCACATCAATCTGAAAATTCCTGTCTAAGATGACACCGAGCTTCTCAAGCTCCTCAAGGTCCTTGATTATTGTCAAACAATGATCTTGGACTGACTGTCCATCATGCATTTTAGCCTTAAAAAGTCTTTGGCAGACTTGATACTTGGCTGCACGATTTTGTTCACCAAACAACTCTCGTAGGTGAGCCAACATTTGGCGGGTAGTCATAATATTCTCATGCTGGCGTTGCAAGTCATTAGACATGGCACCCAACATGTAGTATTTGGCTTTGTTATCGTCATCCATCCACTTTTTCAGAGACGCTCTCTGTTCAGCAGTCGGACGTGCTGGCATGGCAGGTGGGTCCTGGTCCAAGACATGAGTCAGTTTTTCGGAACTCAGAACAGTTCTGTATTTCCTCAACCAGTCCTTGAAATTAGGTCCAGTCAATCTGTGGGTGTCTAGTATTTTGGTCAGGGGGTTGGATGCAGACATGTTTTCTGTAGAGAGTCAAGAGTTTCTAGTTAGATTTTGTAATCAGACTTAACCAATTTGTTTAGGAATTTCATTTTTAAACAAATTAGGCTCTCACTATTTTCTCAGATCCCTACACTCCTTAGGTAGAGATGTGAAAATCTCCGTGATTAGTGATTTTTAGTGGGTAGTGCGGTCTCACCGACTGGCTCACCACCTCACCTAACAGTTATTGGTGATGGGTCAACCGATGAGTGGACAACTCTTGTCTAATGATTCTCTAATCATGGTGCACCCAAAACTTGGTCTCTAATTTATGAAGCTCACCGTGCCCGGAATATTGCTCCAATCCTTAGTTAAGTCAGACCCACCATTTGCACGAATTAGATTCTTGATTGGATCCCTCACCGTATCCGGAATATTGAGCACAATCCATCCTCTAATCCGTAGCATCCAATGCCTAATGGACATAGTTGCGTCTTCCCGGTGCAACTGAGCCACTGTAACCAGCCGAGAACAATCAACCCCGGGAAGGGCCCGCACATCCACAATGGTGGAAGACCTTAGACTTAATGTTTTCTTAAGGAGATTTGATTTAGGTCTCATTAAACTTGACTTGACATAGTCATAACAATTATGACTAACCTAGTGACATGGGTTAGCTCGAATTGTTAGCCACCACAAATCAGAACTGGGTCGACACATATGGCCAGGTAAGTGAGATCGGTGGGAGGGATATGCTATTAACTTGACAAGAATACATTCGAGTCGAGTAGCTCCCAATTAGAAACCAGTCAATCGCATCTGTCCAACTTACTTTAGACACTAAATTGTCGAACCAGAACCAATTGGGTTAGCCCACAATCCAGGCTCTAACCACTGAGCAAAATTAGGTCTTAACTTGATCGAGTCACATATGAATGTGATTCAACCTTGACCTAGACTTAATCCTATTAGGCTGGTCAATTATTAGCTTTCATGATCCCACCTAACCAACTTTTGATTCGGTTTGATCAACCGCTAGACCTAATTGAGCTATCCAAGCTCGAACCCAATTTTATGAAAATGACTTGGATCTGAAATTCTCAAATTTAGACCTAATTTAATTTCATAAGCTTAATTCATTAATTAAGTCTTGGGTTCATAAACAAAACATGTAAATAAATCCTAGGATTTCAGGATCTAGGATTTTGCAGAAAAGTAAATTTTGATTTCTGATTAAGGATGAACGCGCAGCACCCTTACACGCCATAATAACACTCCATTGAATGGGAGGAGAGGGTCTTAAACCCTACTTTGTTCTTATAACCGGACGGCCATGAGGAGCACTTTAATCAGAAATATTAATTTAACTACAAAACTAGTTAGATCTAAGTTACATATCACATATATAATTTCAGATCTAACTTATACATGCTTTGCATACATCTCATGTATTAAAATCTGATCTAATTAGCATGCTTTCAGATCTGATACATCACATGCAATATCTGAAAAATAAGATTTAAATTGAACTATTCAATATAAAATCTATTCTAGACAGTTATTAGAACAATTCTACAACTACTCTAGGCATGCAACAGATCAATCTTATGTATTAATTAAATTTTTATTTTCTGTTTTTTGATCTCAATATAACATTTATAACATCAGAAAATCAGAGAATAAATTAGATATAATTTATATTTTAATTCACATTAAAATATAAAATTATAAGACTATTCATAGATTAAACTACTCCTAGTCTAGTCATGCATCTCATACATGTTAGATCTACTTAGATTTAATTTTAAATTTTTCTGATTTCAGATCTTATCACATCTGATGTGACATCTGAAATTCATTAATATCAGATAAATAAAAATAAAAATCAGATCTAAATTAGATCTGGAATAGAGCCATCAACCTGACTCTGATACCAGTTGAAGGAAAAATCGGCTTTTTCCTTGTAGGATCTTCCAGATCTAATGAGATATGGGACGGAATATTTAAAAAAAAAAAATTATCCTACGATATTTCAGATCTAAGATCTATTAGATCTGATTCTTATTATCTGATATTTAATCTAAAATTAAATCTAAAACTTGAGGATTAGAGAAATACCTCTAGGATAACTAGATTACCCTGTAGATAATCGCAGCAATGCCCGAGGTTCAAAAATAGCCACGCGGTCGTCTGGCCTCTACCGGTATCCACTCGAGCAGGATCTGGATCGTCTTCTCCTCGCGAATCTTTGCTCCAAAATCAGATCTGGAAGATCTTCAAAAGATCTTCTGAAGCTGGAGCAGCAGCTTCTCGATAAATCTCTGCAGCCTTCTAATCAAAGAGCCACTACGCCTTGGACAAGCACCAGATGGACGCCCAACCTCTTGGACATGAAGAGGGGAGGGAGAGGAGCAGAGGGGGCGTGAAAAAGTGGAGAGGATTCAGACTTTTGCTGGTTATTGAGCAGAGTCTCTAAACCTTAGGCGCAGACAAGGTTTAAATAGATCCTGCTGTGCCATGCAGTGCCACATCATTCGACCAATCAGAAAATTCCAATTAATTCTAAAAAAATTCTGATTGGTGGAGTGATGTCATCTGATCATATCAGATAAGAATCCCCATAATTTCTTCTACTGTTGGCGCCAACACTGGATAAGCACAGTGAGATTGGCGCCCTACAATCCAAGTTGATCAAGGGATTAGAGTCCTCATCTCATGGGACTCTATCCTTATCCACTTGGGGCGCACGCCCAATCTGAATATGGCGTCCACTTTGAGGCCCAATTTAGCAGGTGGACACTCCACAAAAAATCTTTAATGACCTCTTGCCAAGTGGCCTTCAGTCCAAGGTCCATAGGTCAACGTTTGACCAATGTCCTAAAACAAAAATGACAGGTGACAGGAATTAGCAGGTGTTGTCTTAAATTTATCTCATGAATTAAGATAAGTCCTTTCTGAGCTGGACTGGCTCCAGTCAGACTGTGAGAAACCTTCTCAAGGTTCTCTGTATGAGCCAAATCATATTTGGCTCAGTCGAGATAGAAAAGATTATACGAGGAGAAAGTTAGGCTCAATCGTGTGCTAGCATGATTTTCTTGAACCTAATTGGATCTAATCCAAATCAATCGAACTGGACTAGCTCAATTGATGATATCCATATCCTAACTCTTGTTTGTGTGACCCAGTTAGGCTCATTTCCGTATGGTAACGAGACATGTCGTGATCTCATCATTGACATCATCGAAACTCCTTTCGATGGACTAGAACTCTTCTGATTCAGACAATTAGAATGATCGATCATCAAGATCATTCTAATTGCTCCCAAAATCCACCAGTGACACCTAGCAGTATATGGTAGTAACCCATCAGAAATGAAGACGAACCTCTCGGTGCAGCTACCTGTGTGATTGAGTTCTTCTATCATGAGTCCCGACTGAATTAGGATTAAGGTGAACTCGTCAAACCCAACATCAGTCATATGAATCAATCGATCGATCCAAGTCCAATGTGAAACCTTAATGAAAAACTCTTTTCCATTATTTCACTCTGCCATGGCCATGGGCTTAAGGACTCAATCTTTCGATCATCATAGGACTACTCTTATCTACCGAGGTTGATAGATCCCATCTTGGTGCAATCTGGTTTCTACAATGAATATGCTACAGCTAACATACACCTCAGAGTTCCGAATGGCTAGGAGACCGAGTTATGGTGTAGTCAAACTATAACACACTCAAGGTGAACTATCGATGTACCTCAGATCAAAGAACTAGACATACAGCTGCAGCATCGAGCTAGTCATCGACGAGAAGGTAGACTTCTTTATGACTGCTCGAGGTGGTCATGCTCAGTACTCTCGTTCTCAACAAATATCTGTACTCTCGCTCCTATGTCTCCACACCGTAGACTCAAGACACATCTATCTTAAGGAAGCGATCGTACACCAACCTTTCGGATCGATCACCATCCTCGTGATGATCCTATGGTCAGGAGCTGTTTATGAGTTAGTTATGTAAATTCATGTCTTAAATTTCCAACTCTTGAAAATATGAATTAACATTCCTACTAACTCAAAGGATGTATCACAGACATAATATACACAATGTGATAGTAGAATAACCCTTTTATTTATTTATAGTCAAAATTACAAATTTGTCCTTACATTTGTACAGGAATGTGTCAGCCAATCTGGCATCTAGGGCACACATCTAACAGGTTTTGGCTGATAACTATAGTGTTTATGAGGGTAAGGATTTATGTCTCAAACTTTTTAAGTGTTTAGGAGGATGAGAATTTTATTTTGCATTAAGTTTTATTTGTGAGAGGAATAGAAGTGAGATTATTAGTTTTCTTTCTTTTGCAACCTATTATCTATTATATAACTATAGTAGAGGCTGAACTTGTGCTGAGCTCTGCATCCACCGTGTGGATGTCTATGTTAATAATGTTTTAATACATTTCTTTATTTTGGATAGTTTGTTATGTATGTATGTATGTGTGTCTATGTTAATAATGTTATTAATACATTTCTTTATTTTGGATGTATGTATGTATGTATCCGTACTTTTGATGAGTACTAATTATATTCATCATTTTTTTTCTCTTAATAAGTTTAAAAAATCTTAACACAAAATAATATCTTTTTTTTTTCGAGTGAAAGGTGATTAAAAAGTACTATCATTATTATTTATGACTATTGTAGTGGTCCTCATAAGTACAATTTAAGAATCTAATTAATAAAATAATATATTTTGCAGCACGCAACAATTGTTATTTGCGTTTGTAGCTGTTACAAGAGAAAGATAGGGATTTAGTGATCACTTATTAATAAATATCTATTATATATGAGTATTATGCTGTCTATACCCTTAATGATAAGTAAGTATAAGTGACAGATAATGGAGTATTTTACTATTAATAATATTAAGTATCAATTATATAAGTATATCATAAACATATAATTAATATGTGTATAATTGATATTTGAGAATTTTATTTAACTGAAATAGATAAGTGTTATACTTATCTAAACTAATATTACCATATCAGCTTAGATATTTGATGAAAGTTTCTCCTTGATTAATGCACCAAGCCTTATATTTATTATAATTTGGTACATTGTCATATTGCATTTCAAGAATAAGTCAAAAAAGGGAGAAAAAGACATACCTCATGTATTGCATGAGGCTGGTATTCTGATTTGTTTATAGTATGTGAATTGAACAGCTCTGTGTTGTATCATGTCTTTTGGCTGATAAATCTTTTGACGTGGGAGATATGTTAGCTTAAATAGCTTATTTCAAAGTTATGACTCTGCTATGAAAAAAGCACTTGAATCAAAACAAACCATATCCATATGAAGATTAACAAATCTTATTCAAATCTAATGGCTTTAGTGACTTTGACTTTTGGAGATGCCTTGCACTTATGAATGGGGCTCTTGATTTAAAATGAATGGTTGTAAGAACTGAAAGAAAATATGGCTGATATGATTAGTAAATATTGCTAGGAAAGAGTAATAGATGAGGTGCCACTTTTTTAAGCTTAGGGTTATGATGCATCATCCTGTAGTCATGCGAGTCTTGTAAATCTGGAACATTGTTCATTGGAAATTAGGGTCCTTGGTATTATTGTCTGCAAGTGGTGGAACTAAGGATTTACGTATTGGTGCATATGGTTTATACCAGCCACACTGCTAAGGTACTGGTACAGTGAGTGCACATACAAGTACCACACTAACATTTGTAATACCTTCAGTTTTGCTGTGCCAACACTTGATGGCTTACCTTCTGCAGACACAATATCACACTATATAGATTAGGTACTGGCAGGGATACTGTCACTGGTAGCTTATAACTTGGATGGAAAACCAGGCTATTATGCATGGAGTAACATGTGATCAGCTCGTGGACATAGAAGACAATGAAAAAGCATGAAATGCTAGCAAAGCAATGAGAAAGTCTCAGTACAGATTTTGGGCAATTTAAAGTTATTGGGTCCAACATAAGGGGAATTAGATTTCAAAGGTTGCAAAGAGGATTTTGCTGCAACAAGTATAAATGTATAATTTTTTTTTTTTTGTACAAATCGATTGCCATCAAGTGTAACTAGCTTATAACCCCATGCAATGCATGGGATGTGATTTCTTTTTCAAATAATATTTTATTTTATTATCTATTTTATTATATTTATTCTATATGCATTTTAAAAATATCTCCTAAGTCTTGCATACCAAGAGTGATATATTTTTTTTCTTGAAAAAAATTAAAGTAGAATAATTTTGCATATCATGTACATATGAAAAAAGGGTTATTGCAAGCACTTTATTTTCTTTTTATTCTTATTGAATACTTTTTTATGGTGTTGATGCATTTATGTTGTTCGTAGGTTTATATTTGGCAATAAAGACTTTTATATATTTTGTGCTTGGAACTTTGATTAATTTTTTAATTCTACATGTTACAGCTCACTTTATTTTTTAAATTTTCTAATATTTTTTCATCCACATATTATAAATCAAGATATTTTATATATTTGCACATAAATTCCTAAAATTTATCAAAAGTTTATGTTAAAATATACATAGACCTAAAAATGCAATGAGCTAATCTTGCATTTGATGCTATAATGGGCTCAATAATGATAGTTAGATATTTTTTTTGGATATCCGATCCAATCCGTTAAGCAATTTCCTATAGGATTTGAAATAGATTTAGAATTTAAAACTAAAATTTATTCATATTTGAGATTTATCTCTCGAACATCTGCTATTGGAACCTGGTTATTAGGAGGAAGAGAGGATTTCAGCCCTAACCCTTTGGATAATATTTGGCCGCTTCAACGCCATGGTATATATGTGCTAATGAATTTTATTAAACAATAAAATAATGATTAGGCCAATGTGTTCTTTTGCTGAAGACTTGAACGTAAATGCTCATACAAAGACTCTTTTGGTGCTCTTCCCAGAGGTAATATGGTTATACTTATATCGATATATTGATGTGACGAAGACGTGAACTTAGGATCTCATAAGATCACTTTGTTAATTTCTTAGTGCATATGAGCATTTCCATGGCTTCAAAATCACCTACTATTTCATCAAAATGGTGGCCAATTTAATTGGTTTGACTACTTTGAGAGAGGAGGCACATGGATCAAGCAATTTTAGAGGATTCCCACCTGATTCCAGACAATATGGAAATATATTTCATTTTTAGTCGGACCACATTCAGAATTGGAAAAAAGAAAATACCCAACACAAAAGCCCAGCCATTGTCTAAGCTTCCTTATTCGGCTGCTCTAAGCCTCCCACCTGTTTGGACTCCTAGGGACGGGAAGATAGAGGAAAAATGGGGAAAACATAGGAAAAATTAACGAAAACAAAGGAAAGACTGAAAAAAAATTAAGGGCAAGACCTTTCCCCACATAGATGATCATTTTTTTCCTTTTCACTTCTTTTTCTTTTCGTTTCATTATCTTTTTTAGAGATATGTGGGAAAGGAGAGCAGTTGAGAGAGTTTAGAGGGGTTTCTTCAATTGGGTTTTTCTCTCAAGCATATGGGATTTTGTGAGAGTTGTGGCAGTGCGAGTTGGTCCCTTGAGGTTCTGAGAACTTAATCTTGGTAGAAGCATGATATTTTGTAGGGTTTGGGAATTTTTGGTCGAAAGGACTCTTCTTTAGCTACAAAATTTTCAATTTATGGGGCTTTGTTCTCATGATAATGACATGGGGGGCTACCCGATAGGGATTGCCGGTGGATGGCATTTTCGGTAGGGGCATGGTAAAGGTGATTGGGGGGCCATTGTACGATTTTTTTTTTTTTACAAAAAAACTGTATAGAGAGAGTTCAGAACCTACAATGGCATCCTCTTTGATGCCTCCATCATTGCCATGGACGATCGTTCCGTCATCGCCATGCTCAATATGGTCAAGGGCATCGGTGCCTTATCTGTCCACATTTTCATGATCTTCTCTCTCCACCGCCCACCACTCGATGTGCTTCCCGTTATGACCTTGGTGTCCATAAGGGCTCAGGAAGTATTCGAAGGAAAAAGAAAAAAATGGCGTTGCCGCACAAATCAACAGGAGGTATGCTAAGAGTTTTTTTTTTTTTTTACACGCATGACGGATGGAGGCTCTGCCAACGTAGACGCCTCCATATATATATATATATATATATATATATATATATATATATATATATATATATATATATATGGAGCATAGAAATCCTAAGGAGGAAGCAATCAAAGCAAAAGGAAGGTGGGCTCCAAGGAACTTACCTACACCAAGGGAAAGGATGCTACCTTGATTAGATTAGATAGCTTTGGGATTGGACAGATTGAAGCTGGCCAAGAGAAGGGTCAACATGAAAGCAGGGTATACAATCATAGGAAGGAGAAGGTCTATGTGATCTCTCCCTCTCCAACAATTGAGACCTTAAGTAGCAGGAATGTGGTGCAAGGTCCAAAAATGGTGCTAGAAGGATTTATTCTTGCGCTGCTGATATGACACCTAATTGGAGAGTTATCAGTGGACATAGACTCCCCTTATTATAGTCTTTCTAGAACTTGCTAACTTGCCTGATTTAGGACAGTTGAGGAAAGAATATTATAGGGTAACCTATAGGTTACTGGATAAGAGGTCAAAGGAGGATAAAGCAAGCTTCAAAAGGAATAGAATCAACAGCCAACATTGCTTTCGGATCTGGACTATAGGCACCCAGGTTCGAATTTGTAACAGATCAGTTTGATTTGTTCTGCAGATCTGATAGCAGAGTGGCAACCCAAAAAGAAGGCTGATCGCTGAAAGGTTTCAGGCCAAGAGATTAGCAGCAACGGGCTTAGGGTTTCTTGTGGTTTAGGGTCAGCATTTTCTCAAAGAAAACAGGGCAGCCACTCGAAGGTAGGTTTTCTACAGGATGGATTAAATAGGATCTAAACTATGGAGTTGGAATCTAGGATTTAAATGTTGAAAGATGCAAATAAGTAAATAAAAAGTTTGCAAAGGGCTGTTAAATGACTACTCTATGCAGTAAGATTTATGGGGGGATGATGGACTCTTTAGATATCAAGAACAGCAAATTCGGGTCAATAGAAGACAAGGAAAAACTGAAATAGATTTAAAGAAGTAACTAAAAGAAAACACAGATTATGATGAAAAGAACTGATGAATAGATAGAAGCTGATACCAGACTCACTCCTTAACCTATATATCACACCTAGGGACTAGTCTCACACCAGATCCATCACTCATGCATGGATTGACTTGCAACATGGAATTGAATTTCTTATTCCATCAGGGCACTTGCCCAACATATATGAGCCATAAGGATGCACTAGACTAGATGTGTAAGATACCTTACAGAGAGTGCATATGTACACACTCTACAAATACATAAATATATCTATTGATATCAACATTTAGTCATGCATGATGAGTTCTCTACTATTATAATGACAGAAGCTTTTGTGACAGAACTTTTCTTTGTAACCCAGATGCCATTTATAGCTGGACTCCAATAGTGACTCATATATTTGCTATGAATTCCCTTCTTTAGTTTTCCCTTAATTTGAAGACTTCCACCAATCCACAAAGGATTAGTAATACTTAATATAGAACGATTCTGTTATTTTTTATGATCAATGGGAATTACAATATAGTATTTTTTTCTGATATAGCATGTGCTGAATTCTAGTACATTTAACACTTTATTTCAAAAAACTGTAAACTAGAATGTAATATTTCCATAATTTTCTTTATACATCCATGGAGTATCATTTGGCAGGGCTGCAGGGGTGTATATAATTACCATGGTACACATCCTGTAGGATGGTAGGCATGATATGTGATGCTAAGTTGCTAGCTACCTTTTGCTAGATGGTTGATGGATTTACATTATCAGCAATTCAAGTTAAACTTAATCAAGATTGAATGGAGTTTGCCTAAACATAAACCGGAAATTAGTTACTTTTCAAGCTATACATATTCTGAAAATGTTGTTTTTTGTTGTGTGCTAAAATCTTGTTCAGGTTGGAAAATTACTTAGCAACTATTATATCAACTTTGATTCTTTTATTTTCTCCTATCTGTTTTACATTAATTATTTCATTGTGCAGGCCCTTCCTATATTCCTTGACAATATATTCCATCCTTTCGTGGCTATTGTCTTGTCTGTTACATTTGTTCTAGCTTTTGGAGAGGTCTGTTCTTCCAAGTCAATTATGCTTTAGTTATGCTTCACCTCGATGTTTGCTAGTGACACGTCATTGAGATTAAGACTCATAATATCAATTTTTATTTTGTGCTTCAGGTTATTCCACAAGCCATATGCACGAGATATGGATTAGCTGTAGGTGCTAATTTTGTATGGCTTGTGCGCATTGTGATGCTCATCTGTTATCCAGTAGCTTATCCTATTGGGAAGGTAATTTGTACAAATAAAGGAATCGCATGATTATGTTATAATTTGCTTCAGACTATGAGCTGCCTATATGAAGCACTATTTTTCTATTTTAATACTTGATAGTTTTCTGGTTCTGTTCTTTTCTATCTTTCAAGATGGACATCTCTAGTATTGCACTTGAGTAACTTGAGTGATAAACCTTTGAAGCGTTCGTTGAGTGTAAATTGATATAAATAATAATTCTCTTATTATAAGAGCACATGATGTTTCTAGCCCTTGTCTTTTTGTTCCCGTTTGTCCAATTGTTAATAAATTCACAGTTCTTTTATGTGATATTTTATTTCTTACCAGTACTTTATTTTCTTCTCTTTGTTACTCAGTTTTTTTTCTTTTGATGGAAGGGGAGGGCTGAAGCCCACCCTTATATGTTTTTAGTCTGATTTCTGGTTCTCATGAGCTGAAACACAACATGTAAAGCTGTTATAGCACAAAAGATTTGCTATTGATCACTTACTGCATTCAATGATATTACCATTTAATTGATGGTTTTAGCTCTCCAGATGCATGCTTCTACTATTGTGCTAGCTTATTTTGAGTATCTTTTTGCAAAATTAAGGGCCTTCACTAGTATTACGCTAATGATTGCAGGTTTGGCTAGTGTCTAGCCCCCCAAGATGAACTTTGTTACTTGATTTTGATGGAGGATGTTTTCCACTGTCTTATAGAACAGAAATTTTCAAGCTTTCCACTATTATCACTGGTTATAGTTATCAAATTGAGAATATGATAACATAGTATGCTGCTGCTGCATTAGTTTTTATTGCTTATTTTCCATTGCTTTATGTGTTGTTTTCTTCTTTACCAGGGCCATCACTAGAAAGATTGCAAAATATACTAATTTATCTTCACTTTAACTAGCAGCACTGATTTAGATGTTTCTAAATTGTTTATGTGGTCCCAGCTTCTAGATTGTGCACTTGGACATAATGAATCTGCACTTTTTAGACGTGCTCAGCTAAAAGTTCTTGTTTCTATCCATGGCAAAGAGGTAAATTTACTTTGATATGCAAGTGTTGTTCCTTAGATCTCACTAGGGCATATGTCTAGTAAGATGGGAATTTTTGAAGCAAATTTTTTATGGTTGTTGTGTGATACTTACACTGCTTTGATCATGTTAGGCTGGAAAAGGGGGTGAGCTCACCCACGATGAGACAACAATAATTAGTGGAGCGTTAGATTTAACAGAAAAGGTATATTGCTATAACCTGATGGAGGATTTTTATGCTTATTCTCTTCAATCATGCGACTTGAAATTTATAAATATGGAAGTTCAAACCATCTTAATGTGCTGCAGATGAGCACCTTTTTTATTATGAAAGGATCATATGCTTGCTTGACATGCATTGACAGATGATATAAAAGTTGTAAACATCGATATAGATGATCTGGAAAGATCACAAGTTGGATTCCATTTTAGTAGTAGGCCGACAAAATTTAACATTTTCTGGCATCCCCCCAAGCCCCAACCCCCTCAAAAAAAAAAAAAAAAAAAAAAGAAAAACATGGTAGCAATAACAATAATAATGATCATATAATAATAATATCAACATAGAATAATCATAATAGTAGTACTACTAGGTTCAAATAGAAAGATCCTGGTTGCTTTAAATTTCTTCTAGAGACTTGTCAGGTGCGAAAGGCAATTTCATGTCTAGATTTTCTTTATTTGCCTATCAGGTGACTCGAAATAGTCGTACAAGTTTACATTTCCATTGATCTTTTAGAGTCTTTGCAACTTCAGCTTGGATTCTTTCAATGCCAAACTTGATATTTCCATTGCAGATAATTATTTTATAGTGATTGCCTACAACACCAAATTTTGTATTAGTCCATCTACGAATAGACCTATTTGTTAGATAATATTTGTATAAATTAGTGAAGATGGAGGCATGTCATTTCTTTTACTTTATGTGGATGGATGGTCTGGCAATCCTTAAGATTTCTTGATGAGCTTGGATTGACTGTTCTCCCTCTGGTCAATGTGGCATTTGTTGCTTACAATTTGTGATCATGATTTCATCTTTTAATACCTTGTTGTTTTAGGGGAAAAGATCATCATGAACAACTTAATACATGCTGCTCTATTTTCTCTGCTTGAAGTAGCATTTGTTGCTTATTAAGTTGTAACCATGGTCTCATCTTTTAGTACCTTTTTATTTAGGGAAAAAGATCATCATGAACAACTTGATTAGCAACAAGATTGTCAGCCTTGTCTTGGCCAAAAAAATACATGCTACTGGGTTGACGATTTATTTGCAATATTGATATTTGTCATTTTGGATATCCTGAATATTTCTCTCAATAGAAGTTTTTGTAGACTCTTAAATTAACAAACTTGAAGGACCCACTAGATGGCATGACGACCATTGAGGTAATCAGGCAACATGTGGGCCTCGCAACTTTGATGGTTGATGGTTTCCCCTTGCTGATCTTTGCAATGTAATTATAGCACCTAAAACATAGACCTTTACCTCTCCCACAATTTCACCCTTGTATTCTACATGGAGTCTGGCTGCTGTAGTGAAATATGGTATCAGTTAGAAGCTCTTAAATGAAACTGGTTAGGAAATTCCTTGATCATATTCCATTAATTGAAACTTTATAAGCAGATGTCCCATTTTTCTAATTTTCTTCTCGTTACAACTGATCATAGCAAGTAGCAAATAATTCTAGCAAATTACTTTAATAATCAAGTATTAGTTTTTTTAACCAAATTACAGAATTCAATGAAATATGGTATAATTAGAAGTTCTTAAATGAAACTGGTTAGGACCCTGATGAATGAGAAACCGTTTGGCAAACTCCTTGCAAAAAGATTGTGATTTGAGAGATTTATCTAAACTTGATAAACAGATATTCGATTTTTCTAAATTTTTTCTCATTACAACAGATCTTGGCAAGTGACAAATAATTCTAGCAAATTACTTTAATAATCAAGTAAGTATTAGTTTTTTCAACAAAATCACAGAGAATTCCCTATTATCTGTACACAAGTATATTTGTTTGGTACACCATAACAAAAAAATTGGGTATGTTGTTGAAAGCTAAGTTTTTACTCAGAAATTTTTCGAATGAGAGCTTCTGGGGCTTTTGTTCATATGTATTTGGGAACATTTTGCGGTACTACTTCTCAAAAGATTCTTTTGGACAGTGTACTCAGTTTAATTGATGTTTCTAAAAACAGTATGAAATGGCTGTTTCATGAATTTGACTGCCTCTTCACAATGATATCTCAAAGCAAATAATTGTCAGCTACCAAGTTATACATATATTTGGAAACTTTTAAGTGCATAATTGAGGTTTTAGATATAACATGTATAAAAGAGCTATTATCATCACATATTGACATTCTGAGATGCAGACTCCAGCATGCAGCATAAAATGCTACTTTTAGTTGGTTGTTTTAGAATTTTCATTTTCTTAAGGTAAATCTAAAGTAATGGAAGCATTATTTTATAGGAATCAGGCTATGCTAAAAGTGGTAAAATAAAAGGAACTACTATATTTCCTCAGTTATATTATTACAAGGGTTAAGCACTGGTGCTCATAAGAAATAATGTATTTTCTTATTTGCATACTGTTCTTGGTTCTTCCTAGATTGACATATTTAGAGGATGGATCTAGAATTCTAAAATTCCTACTCATGTACAGACTGCTGAGGAGGCTATGACACCTATTGAATCAACATTCTCATTAGATGTTAATTCAAAATTAGACTGGTGAGTTTTTTCACTAATTGAACAACTGTTTTCCTTCATTGAATAAATAAGATTAAAAGATTAATATGTATGCTTCTAGTAAAAAGGATAGATATGAGGAAAAAGTATGTTACATGAGTCTCTTTATGATGTAACTTTATCCTTGAACCTCGAAGCAACTTTAAGGAGCCTTGTTTTGTGGCATAAGGGTGGCTGAGCCTTGGATAGGCCTGTCTAAACAGTGATCATGACCCAGAATGCTTTTCTAATATTACCTTCTTTTAAAATTACAAGTTTATAAAATGATGTTGTCAATCACTTTGTTTTGTTTTTATACTCAGGGAAGCGATTGGCAAGATTCTTGCTCGGGGACACAGTCGTGTCCCTGTTTATTCAGGGAATCCCAAAAACATTATTGGCCTTCTGCTGGTTGGTGTTAATTATCTAATATTATCTCGAGATGATACTGCATGGTGCTGCAGCGGACATCTCCTGCATTTGGTAGATTAGAATTTGTTTTGCCATTACTTATTTGAGATGTTGCATATTGGAACCAGGTGAAAAGTCTTCTCACAGTTCGTGCTGAGACAGAAACACCTGTTAGTGCTGTTTCCATTCGAAGAATTCCGAGGTTAGGCTGTAGATCATTTTTTTCTCTTCCATGCTTATTTACGAACATTATGCTTACCTTTGAAATTTCATCAGGGTTCCAGCAGATATGCCGCTGTATGATATACTGAATGAATTTCAAAAAGGAAGCAGTCATATGGCTGCTGTTGTTAAGGCTAAAGGTAAAACAAAAAATCTCCCACATGATGACGCGGAGAAGGCCGAGGAAAATAAAGAAGCGAGTGGAGACTCCAAACTGACAACCCCTCTTTTATCTAAAGTAGAGAAGTCAGATAGTGTTGTTGTTGACATTGAGAAATCGCAAAATAAGCACATCAATGGAAATAAAGCAACCCCTTTGCAACCGAATGATGCAGCAACTAATGTAGTGGGTCGTTTATCGGAGGATAATATTGAAGATGGGGAGGTAATTGGTATCATCACCCTCGAGGATGTATTTGAAGAACTCTTGCAGGTTAGTTATAGAACTTTGATTGCTCAACATGCTAGATTTAGTTGATGGCCTCTCTTTTCTTCGTTTTTGAAATCTTAAGATCATGTAAACTATCCCAGACAAACAAAAACAACCTTTTCTTATTCTGATGAAATACTATTATGCATTCATAAATCAGTGATGAGTACCTGTGTAGATTATTATGTGATACTATTTTATAGAAGTATGAGAGCAAAAAGTACTCACTAGGCAAATGTGTGATTCTAGACAACATATAATCAGATTATGAAGGAAGCAGCTAAAACTGCTGAACTATTGCCCATAAGACCCATTGTATGTCACCTGGACCCTGACATCCTTGACATGAAGGTTCTTTAGAGATATAAAGATAACCATATCTGAAATTTTGTTCATGCAGGAGGAGATAGTGGATGAGACAGATGAATATGTTGATGTGCACAAAAGGTACGTATTACTAATAATATTATTACTTCATATATAGAGAGCTTGACTTAGCTAAACTTGAGTGGATCTTCTCTCCAATCCAGTCAAGTCTACATTGGACAATGGGGGTTCCACATTGATGATCTAAGATTTTATATATGATCTACCATCTTTAAGTTGGTTACATACTAAAGTCATATAATTTGGAGTCCCCTAGCCTATGCATTAAGTGGTTAAAAAATTGATCCAAAAAATATTCATTGTCATTTAAATTGTCTAATTTTTTGACTGCTTAATGCATAGGTTAGAGATCTTCAAATCACATAATTTTTGGTGTATAAATAGTTTAAAGGTGGTAGATTACTTTCAAAGGATCGGATCATCTGTGGAAGCCCCATCCTTTAATCTAGCTTGACTAGATTAATGCAGAGGTTAGGGGTCACCTGGCTTCTCTCTCTCTCTCTCTCTCTCTCTCCCCCCCCCCCCCCCTTTCACACACACACACACACACACACACACACACATATATATATATATATGTAATATCATAACTCATAAGATTGATTGCATTATAGAAAGCATATGATAATGTGATACTGGTGTTGCAGGATACGTGTTGCTGCTGCAGCTGCTGCATCATCAGTGGCTCGGGCTCCATCACTTAGGAGGTTAACTGGACAAAAGGCAGTGGTAAGTAAGTCCTTTAGATTCAAATTTTCTTTTAACAAGGTTGGCCTTTAACATCACTCTCGAGCAATGTGAATACTTATTATCAGTGGAACATCTCAAAATTAGATGGTAGTTGTTATTTAGCACCATTCATTTTTTATTTATCACTGTTTACTTATCCTTGAGTTCAAGGAAATTGAGTTCTATGGCATTTACAATGAAGAGTACAGCTGAAGTTTTTCTGGGCTATGCTATCGTATATGCCTAAGAAGTGACTTTGATGTCTCTATGGTAGCATGAGGAGAGACCTTGCCCCTGTACCTCTCTTACAGAAAAAACAGTGTTGATATGAATTATGGAAAGTTTTCATTGCTTTTCCTCCAGGGAGCTCTAAATCGGCAAGGACAACAGCCAAGTGGAATCCTAAAGAAGCCTACTGAAGGAGAATCTAATACACCTAGACATCAAGTGAGTCTTGTGGAACCTTTCTTAGGAAGCAAGAGATAAGGCAACTATAACAAAACCCCCTTGCAGGATTTATCCCAACTTAAGGGAAGTAATGTGCATGAGTTTTGCTTGGGAGTATCATTGATCATTTGTTAGAATGTGCATTGATTGATGGGGAATTTACCTTGCAGTAAAAGTGATGCCAGAAGCTTAGAATATTACTTGCAGGGGCTTGTCACATTTAAGCACATGCTAGCAATTCATTGGAAAATGACTATTATTTTTTCAGGTTTTTCAATAATTCAACCGACATGTATTCCCATTACCTGGTTGTGATAAGATTGTCGTTTTACATGTTCAACTGTTTTATTTCTTTCAAAAGTTCATGAAAGAGTCGTAGCTTCATCATCATTTTGATGGTTGCAAGTTACGGTAGCAAATAAAACAAGCAGTGAAGGGGAGAGAGAAACAAGGTAAAAAAACTGCATCAGGTTGCTGGACCTGCCAGTTTAACAGTCACAGAGATTTCGTTGATGAATTTATGCCCCGCTTGGTCTTGAGTTGCTGAATGTTCCAGGGCTGCAAACAGATCGGATGTGGTAATAAATTAGTACATCCATACTGGTGTTCTGTTTTCTTTTTGACTTAAATATTGATGTGGGTCGGATGTTAGAACTTGCACCGGTATTTGTTAATCCGATATTATGGTAAGACATAAATCAGATATTATAAACTTTGTGGACTGATTATTGTTCCAGTCTGTGTTTTGTTAACTTAAAACTACATACACAATCTTTTTCAACATTATTTTATTATCTACCTAAGATAGATAGATGATTGTACAAAGAGCAATGGGAAAATAACTGCATTCACTAATTCATGTGATTATTGGAAGATCTTAATAACTCTATGGAGGCATGTTTTAAGGGTTAAGAAAAGCACACTGTGATGGCTTCTCTAATTCTATATTTTAGGTAATTATCCCATTTATAACCACATATAGCCAGGAAGCAGCTTGCAGCTACTCATCCTGCTCAAATGTCTTAGTGAAGGATGAATTGCATACATGAGATCCTATATTATCTCCATCACTATTGGTATTATTTTTATCAAAGTTTTAAATTTTGTGGGGTGGAAATGTTTCAGTATCTTCATAAAACGGAATGCTCCACTATTCTGTCCATCCCAATAGTCGTTCTAGTTATGCATTTCTATAGTATCCTCCATCTCTCTTCTCTTCTTTTTTTTGATTTTCCTTCCTTCTTTTCTTTTTCTTTCCATCTTTCTTTCTTTTTTTTTCTTTATTTTATTATCTCTTCTTTTCTTTTTTTTCTTTTTTCTTCTTCTTTCTCTTTTTTTTTCTTTTTTTTTTCTCTTTCTTTCTTTTTTTCTCCCTTTTTTTCTTTTATTTTTCTTCTTTCCTTTCACTTTTTTTTTTCTTTTTCATCTTTTTTCCTTCTCTCCTTTTTTTTTTTTTCTTCAGAGTCCAGATTTATTTCGGTTCTTCCATTTTCTCATAAGAACAGACTGGGATGGCCAACACATTTTTGATCGGTTGGGATGTAAAACTTTGGTTTTTATCAATGCACATGTTGCATGAGGTCATACATGAAAGGCCACATGCACAAACCCACACAAGAGAGAGATAGAGAGAGTGAGAGAACTTGAACTTTAATATCATTTTAATCAACCAATTGATTTCAAAAGCTTAAGCTGATATGAATGGACCAACAGTGTATGTTAGGCTTGCAAAGCTTCTCAATTATATCAATATGAAAATTTAAACTTATAATAAATCAAACCTATTTTGTTTAAAATATAATATAGCAAATTAAAAACATCTTATAGCAAACAAAATCTTGGAACAATTTTGTGAAAAGCTATATCATTGTTTTATATCCAATGCTTAGATCTTTCTAAACTTCTATTTGGAAGGGTTTTGGAAAATACGCTATGCTAGTTTTGAATTCATTCATGTCAAATCAGATTCAGATTGAGAACTTAGGGATCCAAATCCAATCCGTTTTCAAAAATGGGTCAGGTTTTTGATCCAAGCCTAATCCAAATATCTTCATTTCGGGTTCATCAACTAATTTTGAGTTGGTTACAAATGGGAAGTGGATCAATCCCCTCTATCTGCAGTCCTATTTTCAACGGCAGACTTTTAACTCTAAAGCTAATCCGTGTAGGTTTTCAATGGGACCGGAAAACAAACAAGCTATTTATGAGCTATCTCTAGTTCTACTCGAAATTTCGCTTAAAAGTTGTTTATTAAATAAGCCAGGCTTTTTTAATAATCTAGTAAGACTTAATCTCAGCTTGATTATTAAATAAGCCAGGCTATAGCTAGGCTTACTTAGCTTGGCTATGTTTGGCTCGTTTCTACTCCTGCATTCTAGCACTTTGCTAAACCTGATCGAAAATGTTCAGCGGCACACTCAATCTAGTGATTGATATTCTATGTCTCAATTATGAGTAATTATTTTAAATTATGTCTTCCCTTTGTTTTTGGATTATAGCTTGTAAAATGTTCCTTCAATATGTAAATTATATAGTACGTCCAACTCAAAATTACCACCTTTTGACTAACGTTTGAAATCACTCAATCTTTGTTTTTATTAAAAGAGAGGGAATAAGCCTGCCCGATTGCTCATCTTTTAAATGTTAGACTTTACTTGCTAAATCCTCTGAGTTTGTTATATAGATATAGCAAAAATATAATGTTTGCTTAATGTATTTCTAGTATTTGTTTCTAAGCTAAGATTAGTTCACCTGAAAGCAAAATGTGGTCGCAAGGCTAACTTCAATTGGCTTCATTGGGCAAAAGGCAGTGAGCTAAAATGGGGTCCGCATAGTTGAGGAGTTCAACCATAAGCTGTTGAGTGCCACATCATCTTTTGCAATGCTTTCAAAGAATTTTATAAAAGGCTCCTAAGATATATAAAAGCTTCTTTTCCTTTGTTTCATTGGTGTTAGGATGGGAGGTGGGGAAGGAGAAAGGGACGACAAGGACGGGTGGCAAGGCAAAGACTTCATGGCCAGCGAAGAACTCTACCTATAGAGAGGGGTAGAAGGTGATCAGGGCATCCATCTCTCTCAGGCTGGTGCCCCTCTTACCGTCATAGTAGAAGAGGACAACCATGAGCAGCTTGGGGTGCCCTGTGGCCAATAAGGCTGCAACTTGAGGGGGTTAGACTGGGTTTAGGGCAAAGACTAACCTAACCCAACCCCTAAATCGCTTAACCCAACTCAACCCCCCGTTATAAGCTAAATTAGGATTCATTGGGTTAGCTGGATTGGGTCAGGTTGAGTCGGGTTGTGTTATACTAGTTGGGATAAATCGGAGGATATAGAAATTTTAACATGAAGAAGAAAAAAATATGTGATATTTTTATGAATTAATATTTATTGAATTAAGACCTCAATTATTCATAAATTTGGATAATACTTTAACATAATTTAATAAGATTAAAGATATTTATATAATTATGTGAGTAACATACAAGGTATATTATCTAGTTATGGTCCCAGCAACTAGGGTCCTAGCAGGGCCAATTGGAGCTAGACCGAATCTTTGATAATATTTTTACACAATGGTTATCTTAGAACTTGAATCTATATCATTACACTTGTCAACCCAAGCTTTTTATTATTGCATCAAAGCAATGACTCTAAACTATATGTAACATAAATATGAATTATTTATTTACTTATATATTGAAGGGGTTGCACTAAGTTGGTTTGGTTAGGTTGGATCATGTTCGGGTTAGGTTGAAGGTCAACCATAAGCCAACCATACTTGAGATTGGCTAAAAATTTTAAGCCCAAGCACAAGCTTAGTTTATAAAATCTCAATCCACTTTTATCCAATAGGCAAGTTGTACGAGTGAATTCAGTTTGAGGTCAACCCAAGTTGCAACCTTAATTGTTGGATATGAGCTGGGCTGCCCTTGGTTGACAGATAGCAGCCATGGTGGAGAGTAGGCTAGAGATAACAATGGAACCCTAGATTTTTTAATTCTGTGAGTGGTAGTAGAATAGAGGGTAGTAGGGCACAATCACAATGACTAACAATGGCTGTGATGAGGGTAGGTATCAGGGCGGAATAGTCGAAGGCTTCATGAGTACTTAAATATGTAAATCATTCGTGCTTGATTTAGCCATGAGATGAGTAGCATGAGTTGTAGGTACTTTGTAACTTATCCTCTAGCTGCGGTCCAACTATATGCTTCTCCACACTAGTGGGTCAAATTATATCTGGCTAAATAAGCTCTACAAAAGTTGAAAGGTATTATTATAGAAAAAGAACAAAAGAGAAGCTAATACATGCGACACTCTGGATGAGGATTGTGGGGGAAAAAGCAAAGAATTTAACTTTGGTGATTTGGCTTATTAACCATTGAATTTATGATTAACTTATAGCCAATTGTTGTTGATCATCCCCCTTAGAAATTAAAAAATTATACTTCCAAGTATTAGCCATTTACAATGGATGATTTGATCTCTTTTTCAAAGTGAAAATATCTTAAATTTTCAAAACATGGAAAATATTTTTATTTAGAAGAAATAAAGGAATTAAATGGATAATGCATGGGGATGGCAATAAGCTGGGAAGGTTATTTTGCATACCCACCTTGTACTTGCCTCAAGATAGGATGGGATGGGTATAATCTTGATGTAGGGTGGATTTAAACAAGGTGGGTTGAACAAATCGAGTTGAGTAAAATTATAAAAATGGGTGTGTGTATGTGTGTGCATACACACATATGCACAAATCAATTAGTTTTTTGAAGTGATAGGAGAGGGAAGGAGGATTTGGGTTTGGGACAATACACACACACACATGCACAAATCAATTATTTTTTTGTGTTGATAGGAGAGGGAAGGAGGATTTGGGTTTGGGACAAATTTTATCATTACCCATATCCGCTTTGGATCTAAAGCAGATTGGATAAAATCTACCCCATTTGAATTGAGTGTACCCAATGGGATAAAGTAAATTGCCACCCCTAATAATGCATCCACAATTATATATTACTTCATATAATATGAGAAGCTATCCTAGGCCAAAATATGGTCTAAATCTTGTAATACATGATTCACCAAAGCCCATTAATTCCCAGCTAGCAAATAAGATTTGCTTATCTAATCAACCACTTATTTTGCTTCATAAAATGTGCAAGTTTCTTTTGAAGATGGTCAAGGACTACATGTAATAATCCTTCAAGAAATTAAATTATGTTGTACAAAAATTGCAACTGGGATATGACAATCATTTTTTTTTATAATTTTTTATGAAAAGGTGAATATTATAAATAGAGGCAATTGAGGATTACTAATATAATATCACAATTTAGATGTACTTAGGTATTAACTATTATTATCATGTAACAATAATATCATAATTCTGCTAATTAATTTATTATACTAACCTATAATTTTGTTAATTGATATACAGTAATTATAATTAATATACCTCTAAGAATCATGATATTATGCTTAAATATTATTGACTATTCTATGCTTAAACCTATTGTAGTTACTCTCTTACGTATACTACTTATATATTATGGCTTATAATTATTGCTTAGTATTAATGGCTATAACTAACTTATAGCCCTATGCCATACACGAGATGCGATTTTTTCTTGAATAAATATTTTATTTTATTAATTTATTAATATTTATTTTATATATATTTTAAAAATAATTAAAATAATAAAAAATATATTTTATGAATGGTGTGGGTTATAAGCTATTTTATTTTTTCTAAATTTGGAGTTCTCCATGGGCCTCTTCTAGTCTAACTCCTAAAATCCTCAAATATATCAGCATACACTCGCACGTTTATGGCTTAGGCCTCGACTCCATTCTAGAGGCCCGCATCATCTTCAACCCGCAAGACTGCTAGCCCCATCCTCTACCTCATCTGCAAGAGCAAGCATGACACACATGTCAAATTAAGGCTCTATCAATGCAGAAACCTCCATTTTATCATCTTTACTGTGCTTTTACTGAAAATGCCATCCATATCCCCAACCCTACAAAATATCATGCTTTTACTAAGATTATGCTCTCAAAACTAAAAGGAACCAACTCACACCACCACAACTCACATAGAATTCCATATACTTGCCAAATAAATTGAAATTTTTGTAGCCAAAGAAAAATCCTTTCGATCGAAAATCTCCAACCCTACAAAATATCATGCTTTTATTAAGATTAAGCTCTCAAAACCTTAAGGAACCAACTCACACTGCCACAACTCGCACAAAACCCCATATACTTGAGAACAAACCCAATAAAAACCTAAGAAACCCCTCTAGTCTCTCTCAAGTGCTCTCTTTTCTCATAGATCTCTGAAAAAGATAATGAAATGAAAATAAAAAGAAGTGAAAAGAAAAAAATGATCATCCTTAATTTTTTTCCGTCTTTCCTTTATTTTTGTTGATTTTTCTTATGTTTTTCATATTTTTTCTCCAGCCCAAAATCATCTGGGCCTCCTCCTCCTTTGTCTATGGCCTCAACACCACCGTCCCCTTCTTTGAGCTCCAAATGATGGGTGGAAATAGAGAGAAAAAGAGGTGGGGGAAGAGAGAAGGATTACTACTTCTCCGTGTCTTCGAGGACAATAAAGTATTCATAACAATCCAGGGCATTCATGGTTCCTCCTCTTCTTTTACCACAGCTTCCTTCGGCTCATGACTTAAACCAAATAAAATTTTATAAAAATTTAAAAATATCAAGATAAAAATAAACATAAATCATTAAATCTATAATTTACACAACTACACAAATCTCAATTGCATCATTAACATGATATAATCATCGACCATCCGGAGAGAACTCACTAATTAAATGAATAGTCATTTAGATTTAATATCTCCGAGACTCTAGTAGTACCATAAATTAAATTGGGAGAAGATAGAAGAAGGGAGAGATAAATAGACTGTTGGACACCCTAGTAGGCCTCGACCGCTACGGTAGGCAACATAGCAACTAAAAGGCACGAGGGCTCGAGGTGAAATCGTGAGAGGGGGGGAGAGATAAAGAGAGGTGAAGGTGAGAAAGAGTGCCTTGTGTCTCATGGAGAGAGGAACACCATTATCGCCCGCACTGCCAACACCGTATTCAACGACTGTCCAACGACCTCTTCATCATCGGCCTCCACTTCTTCACCATCTACGGTCCTTGAGTCCGCCCTATCATGGCCTACTTCTTCATCAAATTCATTCTCTCCAGCAATGCCAATAGCCTCTTCAAGACTTGCGACAATGTTGATGTCCAGCACAACTTCACCTACATTGACAATGTCTCAAGGATTGCTTCGACATGCTCGACTGCCACTTACCTTTCAATTTTTTTTCCATCTTTCCCTAATTTTTGATGAATTTTCAATATTTTTCTCAAATTTTTCTATTATTTTTCTGTCCTTAAGAGTCTCAATCAGGTGGGAGGCTTAAAGCGAATGAAGCGGCCAAATAGGGAAGCTTAGGCGATGGCTAGGGTCACGTGGTGAGCCACCTTACTCTTGTGCTACCTTCTCTTTATGACTTTTTCCCACATGGCTCCTTCTCTTTTTCATAAAACCCCACATGTGCACAGAAGCCTCAATTTTAATATAAATTACACACGCGCGCACACACACATATACATACACACACATATATATATATATATATACATATATATATATATATACATACATATATATATACATACATACATATATATATATATATACATACATACATACATATATATATATATACATACATACATACATATATATATATATACATACATACATACATATATATATATATACATACATACATACATATATATATATATACATACATACATATATATATATATATATACATACATACATACATACATATATATATATATATATATATATATATATATATATATATATATATATATATATATATATATATATATATATATGCGTGCATAAATATATGTATATTTAGAGAGAGAGAAAGAGAGAGAGAGGGAGAGAGTGAGAGGTGTGTGTATTAAAGATTAGATTATACTTCATAGTAAATCATTTTATCAGATATGTTATAATGACATCGTAATTATTAAATTTTATAGTTTTAATGTACTTATTATATAATATTACAACAATATCATAATGCTGTTAAACTCGCGAATCTCATTGTACAAACGAACTGCTGGATGGAGGCCCTGACGTTACGGTATCTCCCGCGGGCGTCGGGCGGACTCTTGGGGACGAAGGAAACGCCCGTCATGTACCCAAAAAAAAAAATGGAAGAAAAGCCTTCGTCTCATCTTGTTTTAAATAAATATACGAAAGGTCTTAGAGCTGATACGGTGTGTTGCGCGATTCCTTCGCCCTCCCCTTCCTTGTAATTCCTTCCTGCCTATCTTCGTTAGGGTCTTTTTTTCGTCTCGATCGATCCCTCGTCCTTGTTTTGGGCTTTTTGATCATCCTTCTGATTTCTTTTCTTTTTGCAGGCAGATAACCAGTAGAAGATGGCTTTCCAGTCGGTTTTCCGATCGCTGTGCGAGGTTTTCCCGCAAGTGAGTTATCATTCTTTTAGTGATGGGTGCATTTTGCCATTTTTGGGAATTTAATTGTTGTCGGTTTTGATGTATGTTAATATTATTGTTCAATAGAGTTTGAGCAACGAAAAAGGGTAAAGGAATTAATTATTAGTATCTTCAAAGGGAGTTGCACTTGTACGTCGATTCCAGGGTCGTGAGACCCTAGATTGGCTTCTTCTCCTCTACAATCTGTTTGGTTCTCATTCTTTGTTTATTTATTTATTTTTTTGGGCAAAATTCTAGAGAGTACAATGCAACTATCATAAACTTAAGGATGATCGATTTCATGATGAAATCCAAAAAAAATATTGCTTAAATTTCGGCTTTGACTTTGTGTTGTTAACCTTTTAAGTTTTCCCTTGGTCACTCATCAGACATAAGGGTTCTTCATGGGACAGATTAATTGTTTATAGTATGAATTTGGTTTTGTGATTTCTTTTTGCCACCGCTTCAATTGGTAATTCTTATCATTTTAAAACAATTGGTTTGTAATGTATTTTCAAAAGCAAATGGGAAAGAAGTCCTATGTGTATAAGAAAAAGTACAGCGATTGAAGATTCCTTTGCCTCGAATCGTTGGCTTGATAAATTGATCAAATTTCTTGTGGATGATAGTATGAATCCTATACCGGAGCTAATTACTCCTGCTTGATGTTGATGGTCAGCTTATCAAGATTTTGACTTTTTATTCATCAGCTTTTCTGATGATTGGATTTGTGTATGTGTTTGTGCATTCATGCATCTTTGTTCACTCTAAAAGTATTATAAATATAAGAATACACAGAGAAAAATTTATACACTGTTCGCGTGGATGCCTCTCTCTATGTGTGGGTCCTATTTGATTGTAGCCATTTCCCATCTCATGCACTCCAATATGCAAAAGAAAGAATAAAAGCTCCTTCATGAAACCAAAGGTTTAAGAATTCTGCCAGCATGCAATCTTCCTACTCCCTGACCAGACATCTCCAATGTAGTTTGAGATTATGTACACACATAAGCATGTATCTGCATGCAGTCTTCCTTAATCACCTATGGTGCATACTTGGTGATTTTTCTCCTTGAAGAATATCTACTCAACTGTGGAGCAAGATAGGTGGAAAAAGCAACAATAAAGAACTCTCATAGAAAAATTGAGAATAGAACAAGAATTTTATTTTGAGATGCTCTTTACAATGCCTGAGTAGATTCAAATTTGTTGGTAGCTTGAGTCAATCTTGGAGAAAATTTGGGCTCTTGCAAGTTGGTCTGACATTATCAAGAGTTTGGACATGACTATGTCATCATGATCTTGCTGATGGCATTGCTTTCCATGCACATTTTCCAGGTTCCATCTTTATTTGGAGTGAGCAGGGTGGGCATAGTATCGGGACTTAAACTCTCGCAGATTGAGTCTTTGCATAAAAGCTCATTGACTTTGCCTTTATTAGATCCACCTAACAACTTGGTCAAAGTTTAGTAGTGCCAAGTTGGGTGCTTGCATCATTAACAAACTTTCAATTTGTGGAAGTTATTTCTAGTATTGAGTGTCGAGATAATCTTTCCTTGCTTCATGCAGTTCGTGGTAAGACCCATGATGGAGTAGTTCTTGATAAAGCATAGATGAAATGTTACAAGGCCATGGAAGCTTTGAACATCATGGATGTTTCAATGAGTTGGCCATTCTTTGATGGCTCTAACCTTCTACTCATCAACTCGGATGCCATTTTTGAATATGACATATCTTAGGAAGATCAATTTGGGCACCATCCATGAGCATTTCTTGGAGTTTAGATGCAGCTTCTTTTGGCACAAGGTTCCAAAAACCTCTCTTAAGTGCTTAATATGTCCACAAGAATTGCAGATGTACGCAAGTTTGCATCAAAATACACAACTACAAATTTTCCAATAAATGGTTGAAGTATTTGATTCATGCTTACATGAATGTGCTCAAATATTAGAGACTAAATGGCATGAGAAGCTGCTTGTAATGCCTGTCATGCATTTCAAACATGGTTCCACTTATTGTTGTTGGTAGCTTGAGCAGAGGTCAATCTGGGAGAAAATGCAGGCTCTTGCAAGCTAGTCTGTCGTATCACCTAATTGAGAGATGGGACATCACTACTGCAGTGGGATCTTACTGTTGGCATTGCTACCTATGCACATTTCCAGGTTCTGTCTTTCTTTGGAACAAGCATGGTGGGGAAAGTACGGGCCTTAAACTCTTGTAGATTGAGTCTGTGTAAAAGATCATGGACTTTGCCTTTATACCTCATGCTCCTTTGGCACCATTCAGTAGTGAAGGACATTTAGCAAGTTGGCATCAGGTATGAGGTTTATCATACGCTGGATTCGCACATAGGGGGTAGACCTCTGGGGAGCACTTTATCTGCAAATCATCAAACTCCTTATCGGGCATTGGGATTTATGCTAGCCTCTTCCTTGTGGATGATCATACTGAGGCTTTTTTGGTGGGGTTTCCTCTTTCATGGTCGGAGAATGATCTTGACTCTAGCTTTACAAAAGAAGTATGTGTTTTATCTTCTGTCATGGTTCACCCCTCAATATGGCAAGCATCAATTGGCATAGCATCATAACATATGCTGTCAACTTAAGTGTCACCAATAGAGAAATTAACAAGGCAGTGTTTGGAGACTATTACCTCATTGCCTTTTTTGAATTAGGCAAATATGTATGGGGGGTGCTTCTCTATTTTCTAGATTGAACTTATAATGACTTCTAGAGATATAATATTTTTACACCAACCTAATTGATGTTGCACACACATCCATAGTGATGTAAAGTGCAAAAAAAGTCGGTTCAAAGCCAATCCTTTCTTTGGTTTTATGTGCATTTATCATTCGCCGCAAGATATGATTTTGGCCTTGATTTGCTTTAAGGTCAATGGTGGGTTCATCAACTGGTTTGTCATCGTAGATGGGTTGATCAACTCTTATAAATTGATGCCATGCTCTTCATACTTGCCATCCCATTCATCATTTGCGTTGATGAAGTAGATTTCAATAGTGGGGCATTAGCGAGGACACTCGAGAGCATAGTGTTCTTGATCTCCACAAGTGTAGAAAAATGGTGGAGTATGTGTGTTGTGGCATGGTTCGTGAGGATGCATTGCTTGACATGATGGTTGGTGGCTGATGGTCTTCTTGTAGTGCTAGATTGGGTTGTTGTAGTATTCTTTGAGAAGGAAGTGGCAGCACACATTGTGGCACATGCATCAATGGATCCCCTTCTTTCTATTTGGGCTCATTGCAGCTTCTTTGCATACAGCGTCTTGTGATAGGCATCATATGCTTCATGGTTTCATTAGTGATCTCATCATATATTGAAACTTGTATCAAGATCATGAGTTATGTGAATTCTTTCATCTTCATGCAGCCATATCAAAGCAAACGGTTTGAAAACTCCTTGGTGTTAATGATGCTCCTTTTGTCCTATCTAACATTCATATAAGCTTGATAAAGTGAGAGTGATCTACTGGAAGGAAGTGATGGGGACACTGCTTAGATGCTTTTCCATCTTTGGCCAATAAGTGATTATTTTTCCAATGTTCACTCTAGAGCAGTGGATTTTCTCCCACCACATTGATCACAGCCTCATAATTTTAAGGTCACGATTTTGGGGACATCCATAGCTTCGAAGAACCTCTCGATGGCGGTCATCCAATCGAGAAAGTTCCTCTGGATCAAGTTTCCTATTAAACTCAGAAATCATGGCTTTAATGCTGGAGAGCCTTTGATGATCTTGCAAGACTCTCTCATGAAGTTGGGGAAGATGAATCAGCCCTTGATCTAGAGCATGCTAGTGGAAGTGGTTGATGAGGTGCTCAGAAGATGCATTCGATGCCATATCATCCTACCAATCCAATCCTCTGAGGCAGCGACCACGGCCAAATGCACAATGATGCTCCCCACCTGTAGTTAAGCTATGTCTTCTTGCAACTATTTGATCAATCTTCGATGAACCATCACTTCAACATCGATGTAGAACACCACTGGCAAACTAGACCTACTTTGATAATAAACAGTGCACACAATAAACTCTCCTTCAAAAAGAAGACCCACTCAACAATGGAGTAGCAAGATAGGAGGAAGAAGCAATAATAAAGAACTATCAAAGAAAAATGGAGAATAGAACAAGAAATTTCATTTAATTCAAGATGCTCTTTACAATGGCCAGGCATCTCTATTTGTAGTTGTAGGTTCCTTTGAATTACTCACAAATTTGTGCTTTCGTTTCTTGCTTATGACGTAAAAGAATATTAGAAATAAGGAAAAAAGAAATATTCCCTACAATATGTCTCTTGATTGGATAAGATCTCGACTTATCTTGATATCAATATTCCCTATAATATGCACTCATCTCGATATTTGGTTCTTCTACATCTACCTACATTTTATCAATACCAGCCTTATTCAATTAGATTTCCACAATTATTTTTCAATTCGTAGCAACCTTCTAGAACTGAGTTGGGAATGAACCCAACGTCAAACCCCATTCTTCCTTATGTCAACCTTTGACATACATTGGTTCAAATACATATCATCCAAGTCCATGGCATGTAAGTCACTCAAGAGTGTATTTGTAGCTTCATTTGATATCCTTGCATGTGCAACCAAAAGAAATAAAATCCTCTCAACAAACCACAACTACAATGTTTACTCCTATATTCAATCTTCTCTTTTCAATCAGGCACTCCAAATTCCCCATTGAAGCATTTACTATCCAACATGCCTTATGTGTCCATGGCCAAAATACTTCTGTGTATCTCCATGGCCAAAAGAACTTACTATGTTTCAAACATATCCTATGAACACCCAAAAAAAGAATAAATCAAGAAAAGAAAGAAAAAGGAACTCATTCAATCTTTCTCAATCTCTTATCTTGATCTAGTGAAGGATACACATGCATGCACGCACACATATCCGTACCCATATATAGGGAACATGGAGGAAGAGGTGAAGTGCAAAATGATGGAATCATCTAAGGGTCAATATGTAACACTAGGAATGTTGAGTGTGATTTGACCAACCCAAACCAAAGCTGACCCAACTTAATAATTTCTAGCTTAAACATAACTTGGATTGAATCAGTTAGGTCATGTCTTAGGTTGAGCTTTTTGTTGTACTAAGATATATTTGAAATTTGCATAAAAATACTTGATATATTAGCAAAAAAATAGGATAATAAATTTCTGTACTAAATGACTTATATTTTGCATTGCATTTGTTGCTAATACCTTCTTCCTTTGCATCATGGAATAATTAATTAATATATTTATTTCTTATTCATTCAAATAGATTCTAGGAATATTTTGTTCATTTTTCTTATAGTTTTACTTTTATTTTCTATTGTATTCATTTTGTTTCCTGTTGATTTATTTGACGAGTAATTACTTTTTTCTCTTTTTCGCTCCTCCATT
Source organism: Elaeis guineensis (assembly GCF_000442705.2). Taxonomy (NCBI): domain Eukaryota; kingdom Viridiplantae; phylum Streptophyta; class Magnoliopsida; order Arecales; family Arecaceae; genus Elaeis; species Elaeis guineensis. The sequence continues at coordinate 16,796,996 of NC_025999.2, read as the reverse complement.
CTCTGTGTCACAGGGTTTTGTACTTCTGAAACCTTGTTCAGTTTTGGTTTATGCCTTGGAGTGACAGACCATGTTTTTCTTTCTGCAGGTTGATCTTCGTATATTAAAGGCTGTTGCCATTGAACATTCTGTGGATGTTGATGCTGCAGTTGAATTTATTCTTTCAGATGTTTTACCAAATGAAATGGAAAATTTATCTGCTGAAGGTAAGACTGCTGGTCTATGTTTGATTATTTTTTTAGATCCAGATGCATGAAAACAGCACAATGCCTACTTCTTCTGAATCTATATTATATATTTCTTTTCATTGCACCAGCTAGTCCTTTAAAGCACTATGAGATTATTTTCTTGGTTGATTTTAAAGTTGGGATTAGGGTTACTGGCTATAGTGTTTTTTTTTTTTTTGAGATAATGTATGCATGCATATGTATCTTTACGTGCAATTGGTGCATGGATGACTCGATGCATGTGCAGAAATGTGTGTTATTACATTTTCCTTTTTCAATAATCAAGCCTGATGGAAGAATATGATTTGCAAGAGCAGTTGGGCTGGGCAAGCAGGCTGCTCCACTGGGAGATGAAGAAGTTGAAATCCTTATGACTCTACTTACAGAAGGAGATTTAGTAAGACGTGGAAGAGCTTCTGATCATGATACAAGTTCTGCTGTTGCCAATTCATTAGGTATGGTGGAAGCAGTTGATGAAGGTTCACAAGTTGGATATGCAGGTGATCCAAAGGAACCCAGTCTTCTCATGCCTCATGATGAATGTTTTGATGGAAACATTTATCCAAGTCCCCATATGTTACCAAATTTAGTGGACAATAGAACTGGTTTCACTTCTAATCTGAAGAATGGTGCTCCTCATCTTGACGACTTCCTGTGCAAAACAATGGTTGATGCTGGCCTTTCTGATGCCCATGGTGAGAATAACTGCAATCAAGTAAACTCCAATGCCAAACTTGAACAGGATTCTTTGGGTGAACACTTTCAGTGTTGCATGGGAGTAGCAGAGAATTTGAATGAAGCCCTGCATTCCAATGGCGAAGATTTGTACGAGTTGAATGCTGAAAAATCCATTGGAGCTGTTCATTCCGATGTTAAGAATTCTTCATCAGCAAATGTTGAAAAAAATCCAGATCAATTGGAGTATGGAGCTGCTGTTAATTCCGATGTTAAGAATCCTTCATTAGCAAATGCTGAAAAAAATCCAGATCAATTTGAGCATGGAGCTGCTGAAGAAGTTGGTATCAACCATTATGTAAGTGAATCTGAAGTGCAACAGTCCCAATTTTCAGGTGAACCTGCTAAGAGTCAGGATTTATATGGGTTAGAACCTAATGATACTGCTTCATCTACTTTTATCTCTGGTCAAGATACCCTGCAGACAGTTTGTGACGAAAGCTCTGATTCTATGGATGCTGGTGCTGGCATACAGAAGGGTATTGACGGTACTAGTAGTGAATATGAAGAACAGAAGTCAAGGTGTTTATCCAAGACTAGTACTGATTTGTTATCTATCGAGAGTGAGCTGCCTTCTGTTGATGTTCCATCCACACTAGCTACTCGATCAGGCCATCTTATTAGCATTGAGTTTCTGGAAGAATTTATTATTGATGCCAAAAACAATAAGGTACCACATCTGCCATTTGATTGTTTTCAATGTGCAATTTCAGCAGTTTTCAGAGCAAGAAAATTATACCTAAATGTCTACCATTGTGTTGGAAATTTTTAGTTTTAGTCATCTGTAACTCAATTTCTGTGTAGTAAATTGTTAAGGAGAAAATCCTTCCATAGAGCTCTCTTGAATTAGAGTTCTGCACCATACCTGATGCCATATTGATGGGAAAGGCTTGGATGAAGAAAATGATTATGACAATGTCTTTGCTAGGCTATAAGGGGTCATGAATATTAATTGAAAAGACAGCTGTGCAAGAAAGAAACTACTCTTGGTTTTAAAATTTTTAGGTTGATAATCATTATGGTCCTCTTTAATAGACAAGATCTTCTGGTAATTGTCCTATGTTTTGTTAACCACTTAAACTTACTTTATGTAGCCTTATGGTGGTATAACTTTGTGATTTTACATTCTGATATCATTGTCATTTGCCGTTGAGTTATTGTATATGTGAATTGAAATATATCATGACAAACAAATAGTAACGATCACTTGTTTGTACCTCTATTGACTTCCTAGATGTTCACCTCTATGCATCATACTAGTCTAGGTTTGTCACAATATATGTGCTTGGCAGCATGAGCTGGCACAATCAACACCTTGATTCATGTGGTAGGACTTTTAAACTAATAAATTAATGTCCTTTCATGATAAGCAATTAAGATGTGTTTTTAGTCTTTAATGCAAAATGTTGAAAATGTTATGCCTGTAGTCTTAGGTTGCCATTCTTCATAAGCTGAAGGACTTGCTTTTGAAAATGACATATTGGTCTGTTTCAAACCTAGAATCTGAAAGGTCGCATTTTGTCGTGTTGACCTTTGGAACCCATGAAGCAACTAATAGGTGCATTCTTGTCTTGAAATGCTTATTGCAATATAAATATCCGACTGACTTTGGCAACCTCTTTATGGAGATGGAAGTTTTTTTTTTTTTTTTGGGGGGGGGGGGCGCCATTGTGGTGGAAGATATATCCTTAAATGTGGTACATGGTGTAGAAAAGCCATGATCCAGGTTTAAAAGACAGCCATGGCAGGTGGGTGGTCAAGGTGATAGTGCCTAAGTGGTATGTCGCCATTTAGCCAGTGCATATGCAGTTGATATTTACAAAAGACAAATAGACAAAATATCAGTAAAGTCCGTAATAATAGATGATTGGATATCAAATTTAGAAATAGTTGGATAAAATTTCAAAAAAGAATAATTATAGAGGATATGGAGGGCTGCATATCCGGGGCTTGGGCTCATGGCGGCCACTGCTTTGCCCATTGTGTAACCTGTCTACATACAAAGGTGTCCTACACCCTATGCAGGGCAGTTAGGAGACTGCATATACATGCAGCTGCATAGATGGCTTCTGAAAAGAGTGGCCATGAAAGTCACAAGTCATTTTTGATTCCTAAGTTGTTTTTTCTTTGCTGGAATTTTTGTTTGTATTGAATCTAACATTTACCATGTCACATTATACAAAATTATTAAATAAACCGTAAGAATTATAGTTTTTGTTGGCAGTGTTTTCTATTTTATCTAGCAGCAAAACATGTTGCTGCAAGAGAGATTTAACATCTTTAAGAAAATGTCCAGGAAAACTTGATGTCTGCCAAGGAGTCGGTGACTAATTTGATGAAAGAGGTAGAACAACTTGAGGAGAGGGCCAAACAGACCAAGGAGGCGGCCTTGACTGCTGGTCAAGATATTCTTCTCAAGGTGGTGGAACTCAAGCAGATGTTGAAGCATGCAAAGGAAGCAAACGACATGGTTGGTTGTCTTTGTTATTGTTGTTTTTGCTTTGTTGATTGCTTGAAAGGGAGAACTGAAGCCATTTTCTTGTATTTTGCAGCACACAGGAGAGGTGTATGGTGAAAAAGTTATTTTAGCAACTGAAGCTCGGGAGCTTCAATCTCGACTTCTCAGTTTGTCAGATGAACGGAATAAATCTCTTTCAGTAATTGAGGAGGTGCACTTCTGAGTTCTTACATTTGGCTTATGTTTCAATAGACATACTAAGATATGCTTACGTCTGCTCTTTGATCTGCATATTCGCACTTTCTGACTTTTTGGGTTTTTTATTGGCTATCCATCTTGGTTGTTCTGTTCAATTTGTTGGATGCTTGAATGCATTAGATGGATTCTCCAACCCTGACATCTCATTGATGATTTCAAATGTTATGTTATATAATGTGGAAACCAGTAGACTAAATGTTTTGGAGGTATTTTGCATAGAAGGCCTTTTGAGAAGGGAGACAAGGTGCAACTTTGAGAATCCTAACAGTGTAATTGAAACTTTTAAAACATTTATACATTTTAATTCGTCTAGTTATTGTTTAATCATAAAATATATGAATTTGCTTTGACATTATATTTTCTGGTAATTGTCTGTTGCTTTTCTGTTTCTATATTGCTTCACTGCTTGAAAGATATTGCAGTTTTATTTTAATGTAGATATTTTCTTGTTTACTTGTATGGTTACAAAAAGTTGAAATTGATAATGAGATGCCTCCAAGTATGGAGGTTTCTAGTGTATGTTGGTGTAGTCTCTACATATTCTGCCTTTATCCACATGGGGTTGCAAATGACTCAGGTGAATGGTGCAGGCAACAGGTCAAAAGTCTGGACCTGCCTCAGGTGGCTAGCACTATGGCTCACAAATATGCATTGGTGAAATATATTTCAGTTCTAGTATTGTTGAATGTAATGTTTAGTAATATAGATTGTTTATTTGTTTTCATTCAAGATGATTGCATGCGCCTTGCGAGTAGATGGTGAAACAACAAGATGTATCACCACGCTCGTTATGTGTATGATGAATCTTTTGTAAGTTGAGGACTATCCTGACTAGATTTGATTAGATGAACTCTTTTATCAAAGTTAAGATACCATAAGGCCATGTTATTAAATCTTTGTTCGTTGTGGGCTGGCCTAACAAGACTTAAATCACTTGAAACACTTACAGCAGAGTTAAGATGCTAAGAAACAATCCTCTTAAGTTAAAAAATTCCAGCTGGCTACCAATTTAGCCAACCTGATTGCTGGTCGGGGTAACACAACCTAAAACACATTTAACTAAGCTTTTGTTAGACTTACAAGCTTAAATACTTCATGGATCAAAGCCTTCTGAGTTGCCAAACTGGCCATCTTTTTTGTTTTTCAGGCTTCCATTCACCTAAGATCTATCCATTCCCAGAACACAGGAGTCTGTATTGAGCTCCAAGTGCACTAATGTAAATATTGGACCATGAGAGTTTTTTTGCTCGGGAGGTATTAATTATATCCATGCATGATGTCATCATTCAATGTTAGATCCTTTGCCATCAGTTGGGCATATATCAAGGAAACAATGTAGTATAAGCCCACTCTAGATGATAACTTGTTGACCTGCTGTAAACGTTGATAATGTGATGTAACTATCATGCTTCTTTTCTTTCCCTTCTCACGAAAGTATACCTGTGCATGCATGTATGTATGTAAATGTATACAAGCTCATCTATATACATGGACAAGGTTTATACTGGTGGGACAGCAGGGCATCCTGCTGTCTTGAGTGTCGGAATGGGGTTCTGTCCCTGGTGTAGGAATGGGATTCATCAGAAAATGGAACCAGAAAGAGAAGGGGGAAGGGCGGGGGTGGGGGTGGGTGGACATCCACCATCCTGAGTGATCGTACACAGGGTGTCCTGTTCAACAGTATCTAAAACTTGATTCCTGCACACCTTCATGCATATGTGGATGTTTATTCTACCGCCCAACTTGCTATCATGGGATTATTTGAGCCATCAAGTTTTTGCTTTTTTGTTTTGAGAAGCTGTTATTGGTTCCAAACCTGCACCTTGCTTTCATGATCTAATATGTTAATTTAATTAGTCTTGTAATTCCTCATCTTTTATGGATTGAATAACATACTTTGTAGGCAGTCAGAGCCTGCAAGTTGGTTGGCCTTTTACACTTCTGCTTTGGTAGGCAATATATGCCGTTCCTTCTTGCCACCTTAGTATGAGACCAAACATGTTCACAGACACCATTGCATGCATCCAAATCATGAGATCTAATTTTTTGCGACCTTTTGATGAATCATGAAGTATCTTAATGCTGTTGATATTCCTCTTTGTTGTCATATGCAAAAACAGTTGTTTTGATATGATTATAGTTTAATATGATATTTGCTTATAGTCTACCCTTGTGTTTTCATACTTTAAGATCTGATTAGCTCTGAAGTTCAGAACTTATAAATTGGAAGAATTGAATCTGAGAAAACAAGTGACCTTGGGACCAATTCTTGCCATCTAATTGAATCATCAATGTACCATATCAGACGTCTTTTGACTCTTTTCTAAATATATTTGCTATTGGCACCTAATTTAGGCCCTATTTGATATATAGGACTTTACTCCTAACCCACTTTATGTTGGAATAAACTATATGCTACATGGTGGAATAGTTTACTTCAGGTTCAGGGGAAAGGTAGCACTGCATTTTTTTAAATGCCCTATTAACCTGCAGAATACATTGGATACTTTTCTAGCATTTGGCAAGTTAAAGTGATAGGTGGAGTAAAGGAGCTTTGATTCTATTTAACCCTCTATTCCACAACCAGATGCAATAAAGTTAGTTTTGGAAATATAAAATAAATAATTATGTATAAATTACAATTTTTTGGAATTTTTTACTTTTATTCCATTTAAACCTCCTTATTTCTACTATTATATAGTAGGCCCTTGATGACATGGTACCTCTTCTCCCAAAATATATACCTGGTGCTCTTCGGTATATGGCCTGCCTCATTACAATTTGTGAACTTTCCCTTTGCTATGTCAGTTCCGAACACTATAGTGTTATTGTTTATTCATGCCGCCATCTAAATTATAATAGATCCCAACCCCCCCACCCCCTCCTTTTCTCTCACATGTGCACTCCCAGAGTGGTTGAAACAATACAACAGCTACTTCCATGGGAACATGTTAGTTCGTGTATCTACATGTAGAATCTTATTGGGATCATCTTTCACCATACTTCCATTTGTAACCAGCAGTCTTCATTGTCACCAGTTTGCTGACTGCTTGATTTTCCCGCATATATACCATGGGAAAGTTTTGGCTGTTTGCATATTGCTTTTATGTTCATACATGTTTTTTTTCACTAACCTAGAGTTATGAAAGGCTGTTCACCTCATACTAGATCCGCCAAGCTCTTGAAGCTCGAAGATCTGCTGCAGAGGAAAAAATGGCAATGGCTGAGCTGGAAAAGCTTGAAAGAGAAGAATTGGCTCGCAAGGCTCTTCGTGAACAAGAACTCATAATGGATGCAATAGCAGAAGAGTCAAAAAAACTGAAACAAGAGGCAGAGGAGAACACTAAGGTTTCTTATTATGCTTTATGCCCATTGACTATCTTAATAAATGATATATATCTATTGGCGATGAATGCAACTAATCAGCCATACTTCATGCTCTTGTTACCGTTTTGCAGTTGAGGGAGTTCTTGATGGACAGTGGTAACATTGTTGATGCATTGCAGTAAGTTTTTGCATTTTTATCTCTTGACTTATTAATATGTTTAAAGTTTAATTCTGTTTAGCTACCCCAATTTGTAAATTATTTATGTTGAAAATGATTTCTTCTTATTCATATTGAGTTGACTTTATCTTAAAAATTATAATCCCTATAGAGCTATCACAGTATGGTGAAAATCTGGAGCTTTTTGGCTTTTATGCCATAATTTTGTGGATATGACATGCGATTCTAGTGAAGTTATAAGATAAGCTTACATGTGCCCTTTTTTTTTTGGTCTTCTTAAGAGGTGAAATAGCTGTCACCTGTGAGGATGTGATGTTGCTCAAAGCAAGAGTTGATGGGTGCATACCTCCTGGTAAATCACAAAGATCAACTTCCAGCTTGGTATCATCATCCAGTTCATCATGCCATGGGAGTTTACATTCATCAGATGGGGTCCTCAGTCATGTGAAATTAGATGACCAAGACTCCTCAAAGGGGCAGCAGCAAGAAAGCGGCAATAATAATGATACAGAACTCAATGTTGGTCGCAAACTCTCTGTGCCTTCAGATGATGATTGGGCATTTCTTGAATTTGAGGGTTAGATGTACAGCGAAACACTTAGCGAGGATGTCAGAGACAGCTATGACTTGATGAAGTTTTGCTCCAGTTTTCATGGCATTTACTATGTTTCTCTGGAAAATAGTGTTGGAACATCAGTGCAGGGTCTTTTATATAAATAATTGATTGTAAATACATCATCACATATAGATTTCCATCTTTATTTCAAATCTGTTTACTAGTTAAATTGAAGTGAATGCAAGGTTTGCCAGACAGTGATCAATTTGGAGCTTGGAGAACTTTTCATTCAGCGAACTGTGAAAGAGAGGGAGGAGAGATGTTGAGAGAGAGAGAGAGAGAGATCGGAGTTGTCGGGAGTTTCGAGAGTTCCAGATCCAACAATGGGGATAGAGAGAGAGAGAGAGAGGAACCTAGATGGGGATCTCATTGTCATTGTGGTATAGTGTTGTCGACTTGACGGTAGAGAAGATTTGAATTGGAAGGACAAGGGTTTTATATCTTGAACCAATAGCTTAAATCATGTGACTGGTCCGGTTTCATATGTCCTGAATGGCTAGTTTGGCAAATGTTCCTTAAATGCATTTGATCGGTAAGAAAATTTGATGTTACATAGCACATAAATTTGACATCTGAAAATTGAATTGCAAGCAGTCATGTCTAAGGTATCATTTACCTCTTTTTCCTCTCTTGCTCTATGAAATGTCATGTTTGTTTTCATTTTGGGTTCTTACCCTACTTAAGAATTAAAAGTCTATTATATATGAAAAATCATAGCAGAGGAAAATGTAGGAGCCATTGCCCTGACATTGGTTTGGCTTTTATTCGTGGGCAAAGAGTGAATATGCATGATATTTTCATTTAAGGTGCTGTTTGGTTAGCCTTCCAAAGAGAGCTGCCAAACTATTTGCTACAATCAAGTTGCAAACCTATTTGCAAATCAAGTTGCCCCTAATTGACCATCCTTGCCCGAGACTCATATGGCATTGCCTGCTGCACTCGGGCTTTTGGCATTGGCTCAAGCCGTCACTTGGGGAGAAACCAATTCCTAGGGTGTGACAGATGCTGTGTACTGGGCCGAGGTATATATTCATCACAGTGTACTGATCTATCATTAATTACCAGCAACTGCATCCGGGTTGTAGAGAACAATCCGAACTGAGACAATATTTCCAACCTCACAACAAAGAGTCGAGATCCTGCGAGAGTGAGCTGACCCTGAAAACCCAACCTCTGTTCTTATTGCAGGTTGCAACTCGGCTTGCCAGTCAACAATTGGTTGCTCAACATGGCTACAACACAACTGTACATAACAAGAGGCCCAAAGGCCACATCAACAGCTCATAGCCCAAAGGAAAGCCCAACAAAGGCTGAAACAGGAGATGATGGACATCCTCATCTAATCATCGCGGGTCCGAGATGGCCTTTTTCTCCTACACCACCAAACTCACTAGCTCCAAAGTAGGGATGGCAACAAGTTGGGGAGGTCAATAATAGTACCCACTTTGCAATTGAGAATCATGTACACATATCAGGGTACAGTTACACGGAAAAGATTGGATGGATCTGGTTGGATAAAATTGCAAATAAAAGCAATTTTAGACAAATCAAATAAATAAAAAGGAATACAAAAGCAAACCTTCACACTTGACATAAGATGAAACAAGATAAGAGTTTAAGATATAGAAGGTAACAAACCAAATTTTTAATAATAATATAAATATGATAAATAAAAATATTATTCTTTATAAGTCAAATATCCCATAAATTAAGAGAAATAATCAACTAAAAAATGAACAACTAAGTATTATAGCACGCAGTCTTTCACATGTTTAATCTTTTTTCCAATTGATCAATATCATTTGTTCTTTGTTATCATCAAAATCATCAAGCATAGTTTGAATTCTGCTACATTATGGTGGTATGGATAAATCTTAAAAAATCTGAGCAATTGGAATGACCCGAGCAAAGGGTGGGATGGGGATTAATTAGTGGAGGTATATATATTCAGATCAATATTTGATGTATTGATTTTTTTCTTATAAAATAATTTAAGAATGAATTTTATATCAAAAATTAGAATATTAAAATATTTATGGATGAGATTCAAGTAAGAAACTATGAAGACTCAAGTAAGAAAAATTTCGAGGACGAAATTTCTTTTAGAGGAGAAGAATGTGATGGCCCGGCCCGAATAAGAATCCCAGCCTACCAAAGCCCAAACGAAAAAAAAAATAGAGGAGAAGAACTCCTGAAGGGAGTCTTCTTCCTCCTCTCGCTGGCTCCCAATCGGAGTCGGAAAAGAGCTCCCTCTGGCTCTATTTAAGGAGAAGATCCCTCCTCTCTCCTTTCCATCGAAGATCCTAAGCTCAGTCGGCGGCAATCGTCGGAAAATTACCATGGAAGACCGACCTGTGCCCGTCCAATTTGCTCGCTAAAAAAGTCTCGCCGGCGTCGGAGGTAAGCCTCCTCCCTTTTTTCTCTTCTCCCCCTTCCTTCCCGTGTCAGTATGCATGTTCACCGGTGACCAGAGTCGTCGGATTTTCATGAAAAAGGGGTTCGATTTTCTTTTGATTTTTTTTGGGGTGCCGGTGGTCGTCGCCGGCCATCGGTTTGGGCTCATTCGGGTGGCGATGGCCGCCCCATGTCGGCTGCACCGTTGGTCGGAACTCCAGAGAGGGGACTTGCCGGTCCCCTATTTCGGCCCAAAGGAAGCCCGGGAAGAAGAAAAGAAGAAGAAGAAGAAGGAAAAGAAAAGAAAAAGAAAAGAAAAAGAAGGAAAAGAAAAGAAAAAGAAAAGAAAAAGAAAAGAAAAAGAAGGAAAAGAAAAGAAAAAGAAAAGAAAAAGAAAAGAAAAGAAGAAGAAGAAGAAAAATAAAATAATAATAATATAATAATAATAAATACGATTTTCTCTCCTCTCTCTTCCGTGAAGAAAAAGAAAAAAAAAGAGAAAAGAAAGAAAGAAAGAAAAGAAGAAAGAAAAAAATAAAATAAATAAATTAATAAATAATGATATAAATAATAAAATATGAGAAAGAGAGTTTCTCTCTCTTCCCTCTCTTTCTTCAGTCTGAACTAGTATTTTCTCTCTCTAGAATTAGATTTTCTCTCTCTACTTTCTCTCTCTAGAATCCTCTCTCTAGATTATTTCTCTCTCCTAAGATTTTTAGAATTTTGAGAAGAATGATGATGAATTTAAATGATCCTCGTAATGAATTTTTGATCCGTGATCGTCGGACGGTACACCGACATCCACTTTGATCAGATCAGGTATTTTTAGATTTTATTTCTCATGATCTTATTGAATTGACCACATGATAATTTCAGCATGATTTGATCCAATCAATCAGATTTGTTGAATCATATTGCCTGAAGAATTCAAGATGAGTTTTCTCTCTCTAGAATTTTTTCTCTCTAGAATTTTCTCTCTCTAAAATATTTTCTCTTTTGATTGATTCTCTCTCTAAAAAGGTTAGTGAATAAAATTTTTTTTTTTAATAGTCCTGATCTGATTCTAATGAAGAATTCTGATCCATGGTTGTCAGACAGCATACTGGCACCCACCTTAATCAGACCATGAATCTTTAGATTTGATTATCCATGATTTCGATCTAGCCATGACTTGATTTGATCATGTTGATTTCATCAATCGAGATATTGGACCAATCGTAATGTTGGATTGTGTCACCTGATCAATTCGAATTGTACCTCATGAATTCTCTCTCCTCTAATTTTCTCTCTCCACTTGATTTTATGAAATCGATGAAGAAACCTCGGTCCTATCACTTCGAGTCCGATTTGATATGATAGTCAAACTTTGGATCGTTTAGGTCCTAATTAGATTTTGATTAGATGAAATTAGATGATCGGACCCCATCTAAACCGTTGAAATATGGTATTCGTATTCTTTCTAATTATTGAAATTGATTCTGTATAGGATTATGGATATTTGATCATGGGATATCACAATATGATCTATGAATAAAATTTTTGAAAGAAAATTTATAGAATTATGTGGATTTATTAGAATGCATTCGAGGTAAGTAATGTTTCACTTTTTCTAGATTTATCGGCAAATTATAATATATTTTTCTGACATGATTTGTGAAACGATGCATGAATTGAATGAATGGTATTTTGTTATAAAAATATCTTATTTAAAATGTTATGATGAAGCATGATTGAACATATTGATTCCATGATACATTATATTGATTGATTTCGATACTACATGATTATATGTTTTATTATCGAAATTAGAATATGAAATATGATTTATGAAGAATTATGATATAAGAAACAATATGAATTAACAATCTGACTATGTAAAAGACTCTGCCAATGGGGGCATATACGTTGGCAATTGATTTGTCCTGAGGGTTCATGTCGCCAGAGAGACCAGCGACAAACCGCCAGAGAGACCAGCGGTTCCGAAAGACTTTGCTGCCAGATGATTCGCAGCTCACCGCAAGAAGATACGCGGTGTTATGACCCTGCCACAAAAAAAATATGGTCATAGCTCATGGTTGACGAAAAGAATTTAAGAACGAAAGAAATTGAAATCTCGAAAGAAACTTGAATTTTCGAAAAAGAAATGAATTTGGCATGAATTATATTGCATAATTGGAAATTGATTTCGAATTAATGAACTCTATATGCTTATTTTCTATAAATGATTATTTACTTAAATGCCTGATGAAATCTGTTGAGAAGTGATCATTGCTTACTGGGCTGTCTAGCTCATTACCTCCTATTTTACTATTTTTACAGATGTTGAGAAATTAAGATGATACAAGATATGAATAGAAGAGTGATCAGAAGCAAAATCTCTATACTTTTATTTTCGGTTGAAAGTCTTATTGAATTTGATGTAAGGACTATGAATCATTGTTGAATTTATTGAGACATTAAAGAAAAAATTTAGATCATTATATTTTGGATTTAAATTATTATCTAATTATTCCGCTGTTGTTTTAAGATAGCATGATAAGATGCCTTGCATGCTTATGGGAAGAGTTTTCTATGAGTATGCGGCGGTTGCCATGACCCTCGATTCACAATCTCGGATCGGGGGCGTGATAGGTGGAATAGTGCTTTGTCCACGTTCTCCATTTTGAGCCATAGATCACACTTTTTTTCTCAAGAAAAATCATTAGAGCATTGTACTTGTTATAGCCCAAGCCCAACTATCTAGACCCAAGCCCATTTAAAAAAAAAAAAAGAAAGAACAGGGGAACCGGGAAGTAGACTCCCGGTGGGAGTCTTCTTCTCCGATTAAACCAAGGAGATCGGGAGTCCTAGGATCACCAGGAGTCCTAGGGCTCTCTATAAAAAGGCCCTCCCCTTCCTTAGAAGTCGACCACCGATCCTTTTCCCCTCTCTTCCTCCTTGATTTCCCCGATTGGAGCCGCGGATACTTGTTTCGTGCTCGTCATGATTGCTCGCCGGTGGGGTCACCGGAGGCCGAAGTAAGCTTTTCTCCTCTTCCTCTCTTCTTTCTCCTTCTTCCAGTGCCTCTGTGCATGACTGCCAGCGATGGGTGTCGTCGATTTTTGGTCGGAAAAGAGACCCCTGTTTGGTCTCTTCTTCCCTTTGGTTTTCCGGCACCGGTGATCACAACCGACCACCGGCCTTGCCTCTCCGAACTCGGGAGAGTTACCCCTCTCTGCCGCCGACCTCCGTCGTGTCGACCATGGCCTGAACGGTCGGTCAAGGGAGGGGACCTACCGGTCCCCTGTTTCGGCCAGGAAGGAGCCCGAGAAAAGAAAAGAAAAGAAAAAGAAAAGAAAAGAAAAGAAAAGAAAAAGAAGAAAAGAAAAGAAAAGAAAAGAAAAAGAAGAAAAAAAAAGAGAAAAGAAAATTAAAAAAAAGGGAGAGAAAAAGAAAGGGAGAGAGAAACTTTCTCTCTCTGTTCTCTCTCTTAGATTTTTAAGATTTATGAAATTAAAAAAAAATAAATAAAAAAAATAAATATAATAATAATAATTAAAAGAAATAGAAGAAGAGTTTTCATGGATCAATCCGAAAATCCTGGATGCTGTCGTCAAGTTGATCCATGTGGGGACATTGGATTTTAACAAATTTTAATTTTTTTTAATTCGATGAAATTTTGATAAAAAATATGATATTTGACGTATCAGGTCTGGAGAAGAATTTTCAAGATTTTTAGAATTCCTAGTTTGAATTTTTTTTTTAGGTAAGTAGTGTTTAATTTTATTGAATTTATCTAATAAATTATAAATTCTGAATTAAATAAATTTATGGCATACTTGTGATTGAAAATATTTATTAAAAATATTTGTTGAAATTATTTATGATTGAAGTTATTTGTTGAAAAATTATTATGATGATGTATGATCATAAAGAATGATATGATTTGATTTGACTCAAATATCATTTATTTATATTATTTTTGAAAAAATATATGAATTGGAAGATGATATGAATTTGACAACCTGACTATGTAAAGGACCCCATCAATGGGGGCATATACGTTGGCAATTGATTGTCCTGAGGGTTTATGTCACCAGTGAGACCAGCGACATGTCGTCAGAGAGACCAGCGACAAACTGCCAGCGAGACCAGCGGTTCCAAAGGACTTGACTGCCAGATGATTCGCAACCTACCGCAAGCAGATACGTGGTATTATGACTCTGCCACAGGAAAAATGTGGTCATAGTCATGGTTGGTAAGAAGAACTTAAGAAATTGATGAATTTAAGATAATAAGCATAATTTAAAATTATGATGAATTAAAATTTTATATATGATTGATAGTATGATTATGATTTCATGAATTTACATATTGATTTTGTTATTATCAGTAAACCGACATGTACAGTATTATTGCCTGATTTATTCAATTAAAGGTATACACTGCTTACTGGGCTATTTAGCTCATGATGAGTTTTATATTTTTCTTTATAGATCCAAAAAATTAACATGATGCAGGATTTCGATTGGGAGAGCGATTAGAGATGGAGTTAGCCCATTTGATTTAGGATTTTTTCAGAATTGATTCAAGACTTTTATTTTTAAGTGTTGACTTTGTCAGACAATTATTTTTCTTTTGGACACTGAGTTTTGATTTGTTATTTGAACTAAGATTTGATTGTTAAAAATTAAAAAATTATTTAACTTTATGTGTAAGATATCATGATGAGATGCCTTGCATGCTTATGGGAAAAGTTTTCTATGAGTATGCGGCGGTTGCCATGACTCTCGATTCACAATCTCGGATCGGAGGCGTGACAATTAATATGGTATCAGAGCATAAGTAGATAGATAAAGACATGTAGAATAGAATGAGCGAGTGATGGGTAGATATTAGAAAATTTGAGAGGTTAGTTATGATGATTATGATCTGACCTGTCTTAAGTAAGTTTATAACCTTATTAAGGATAAGTTATTATCTCAAATTTGTCATAGGTCAAAATGCCTCCACGATGAATGAAGAATACTCAAGGAGCGGTAGGAGGGACATCAAATCCACTTGGTGATAACACTCTCCAATTGAATAGCGGCACATCCCAGTAGGAGGGAATCCTTGATCCTACCAAAAATACTCTGACAGTACAGGAAGAGCCGAACATGACTCAACTAATGCAAACTCTGATCGGAGTAGTTCAAACCCAACAACAGTTACTTCAACAACAACATGCACAACCACGTCAGCATCCTCCACCGACACCTGGACATGGAGAACATCCGATGCAGAGAAACAATATCGTCGAGTTTAAGAAGCTAGCCCCTCCAGCCTTCAAAGGGACCGTCGAGCTACTGGAAGCAGATAACTGGATTATAGAAATGGAGAAGGCATTCGCCGTGCAAGAATGCCACGATGAAGAGAAGATCCACTACACAGCATATCTGTTACAAGGCGAGGCATACAACTGGTGGCGTATACTTGAACAAAAATATGAACACGATAGGATACCACTCACTTGGGAGAGATTTCGAGATGAATTCTTTGACAAGTACTTCCCTCGAAGTGTCAGAATACAGAAAGAGCAGGAGTTCATTCATCTGAAACAGGAGAACAAATCTGTTGCAGAATATGAAGCTAAATTCACGGAGTTAGCCAAGTTTGTTTCAAGATTAGTTGAGATTGAGCAAGACAGAGTACATAAATTTGAAATGGAACTGAAGACAGAAATTAGAAAACAAATTATACCCTATGAGTTAACTACTTATGCTTCAGTTGTGAATAAAGCTCTAATAATTGAGAGGAAAGTTAATGAAGCACATGCGGAGAGAGAACGGAATCAGAAGAAGAAAAATAGGTTTGGTGGAACTCAAGGACGAAATCAGAATAATAAGGATCCAGCAAAGAAGCCAGCAAATGATAAGAATCGTGAGAATGAGATAGCTAGATGTTCGAGATGTGGCCGAAGAGAGCATGAGTCTTCTAATTGCCCATGGAATACTGGTTCTTGTTTTAACTGTGGACAGAAAGGACACAAAATTGCAGATTGCCCCCAGAGGAATGAGAATAGACCCACACAAATAAAGGATGGAGGTCAAAGGCCGAAAACTCAAGGAAGGATCTATGCACTCACACAACAGGATGCTCAGGCCTCTAATACTGTGGTGACAGGTATCATTCCTGTATCTGGTATTTATGCTTCAGTTTTGTTTGATTCTGGTGCTACACACTCCTTTATATCCACTACTTTTATTAGATAATATGATATAGTATGTGAACCAATGAAAACCAAATTATATGTTGAGACACCAGTAGGTGGTATTTTGAGTACCGAAAGTGTGTGCAAGTCATGTAGTATCAGAATAGGAGAAAGAGAATTACCGACAGATTTGGTGGTCCTAGATATGCATGATTTCGATGTCATTCTAGGAATGGATTGGCTTGCTACTTATCATGCCTCTGTGGATTGTCATGGAAAGAGAGTGAACTTTCAAATACCAAAAGAATTGACATTCAGTTTTGATGGAAGTACAAGGACTATCCCTCTACGTATTATTTTATTTGTGCAAGCTAGACAGATGCTAAGAAAGGGATGTAGAGGTTACCTAGTATCAATAAAGAATAAAGAACATGATGAATTGAAGTTACAGGATATTTCCATCATAAATGAATTTTCGGATGTATTCATTGATGATTTAACCGGACTACCACCAGACAGAGAAATTGAATTTACCATTGAGTTGGTGCCCAATACTGGTCCGATTTCTAAAGCTCCTTACCGAATGGCTCCTATGGAGTTGAAGGAGTTAAAAGATCAATTACAGGATTTGTTGGATAATGGTTTTATAAGGCCTAGTGTATCTCCTTGGGGAGCTCCAGTCTTATTTGTGAAGAAGAAAGATGGTAGTATGAGGCTTTGTATCGACTATAGAGAGTTGAATAAGAACACTATCAGAAATAAGTATCCTCTACCTCGAATCGATGATTTGTTTGATCAGCTGCAAGGTGTACAAGTCTTTTCAAAAATTGATCTTCATTCAGGATATCATCAGTTAAAAATCAAAACAGAGGACATACCAAAGACTGCATTTAGAACTCGTTATGGACATTATGAATTTCTAGTGATGCCATTTGGGTTAACCAATGCTCCAGCGGCCTTTATGGATTTAATGAACAGAATATTCAAATCCTATCTTGATAAGTTTGTTGTTGTATTTATTGATGATATCTTGATATATTCAAGGAGCAAATTGGAGCATGAAGAACATTTACGGTGTGTACTACAAATATTGAGGAAAGAAAAGCTTTATGTCAAATTTAAGAAGTATGAATTTTAGTTGGACAAAAGTCTTTTTAGGACACATCGTGTCTAAAGATGGAATTTCTGTGGATCCAACAAAAGTGGAGGCTGTGATGCAGTGGAACAAACCTACAAATATTTTTGAGATTCGAAGCTTTTTGGGAATGACAGGTTATTACAGACGATTTGTAGAAGGATTCTCCCGCATAGCTGCACCTTTGACTCGTCTTACTCAAAAAAAGGTTAAATTCGAGTGGATCAAAGATTATGAATAGAGTTTTCAAGAGTTAAAACAATGATTAGTTTCAGCCCCTATCCTTACTATATCAACAGGAGATGAAGGATTCACAATATATAGTGATGCATCTAAAAAGGGACTCGACTGTGTATTGATGCAACATGGTAAGGTAGTGGCCTACGCCTCAAGACAATTGAAACCATATGAACAGAATTATCCGACACATGATTTAGAATTAGCCGCAGTGATTTTTGTCCTAAAAATTTGGAGACATCACTTATACGGTGCGCAGTGTGAAGTGTTTACTGATCATAAGAGTTTGAAGTATATTTTTACGCAGAAAGAATTAAACATGAGACAGAGAAGGTGGTTAGAACTATTGAAAGATTATGATTTAACAATTCATTATCATCCCGAAAAAGCTAATATCGTTGCTGATGCCCTTAGAAGAAAATCCATGTAAAATTTGACGGTTTTAATTACACATCAAGGCCAATTATTGGAGGATATAAGAAAACTGGAATTAGACATCTGAATATGACTCAACAGTACGATTAGCCAACATGAAGGTTCAGCCAACACTCATTGAAAGAATTATAGTTGCCCAAAATGATGATCTACAACTAATGAAAATAAGGAATTCAGTGAAAGCTGGTGTTCAATCTGAATTCAAGATACATGTGATGGTTCGCTGAGGTTCGAAAATAGAATTTGCATACCCAATGATTCAGTACTCAAGCATGAAATACTTCAGGAAGCACATCAGACTGGTTATACAGTTCATCCGGGAGGTACTAAGATGTATAGAGACTTAAAGAAAATGTATTGGTGGAATAATATGAAGAGAGAGATCGCTTAATTTGTTGCTCAATGTTTGGTGTGTCAACAAGTTAAAGCTGAACATCAGAGACCTGTGGGACTACTTCAACCTCTTGATATTCCAGTATGGAAGTGGGAACATATCACTATGGATTTTGTAATTGGACTACCTAAGACTCCAAGTAAAAATGATGCAGCTTGGGTGATTGTGGACCGATTGACAAAGTCTGCACACTTTCTACCAATTAGAGTTGGATTTACTTTGAAAAGACTAGCAAAATTATATATGAAAGAAATTGTAAGGCTACATAGAATTTCAGTGACCATCGTATCGGATCGAGATACCAGATTTGTATCACAATTTTGGAAGAGCTTACACAAGGCATTAGGAACAAAATTGAACTTCGGTACATCTTTTCATCCACAGACTGATGGTCAGTCAGAGAGAACTATTCAGATCTTAGAAGATATGTTGAGAACCTATATTTTGGATATGAAAAGTTTATGGGATGAGCATCTACCTTTGATTGAGTTCGCTTACAATAATAGTTATCAGGCTAGTATTGGTATGGCACCTTATGAAGCATTATATGGTAGAAGATGTCAATCACCGATTCACTGGGATGATGTTGGTGAGTGGAGAATATTGTGTCTCGAACTTGTTCAACAAGCAGTCGAGAAGATTCAATTAATTAAAGAACAATTTCGGGCAGCACAAAGCAGACAGAAAAGTTATGCAGATAACAGGAGATGGAAATTAGAATTTCAAATTGGTGACCATGTATTTCTCAAAGTATCTCCTTCAAAAGGAATCTCAAGATTTGGCATTCATGGTAAATTGAATCCTAGATATGTGTGTCCGTTTGAGATTTTGGAAAGAATTGGTGAGGTGGCTTATAGACTTGCCTTACCACCTTCACTTGCAGGAGTACATAATATTTTTTATGTTTCTATGTTAAAGAAATATTTACCAGACTCAAGTCACATCGTGAAACTTGAACCATTGCAAGCTAGAAAAGATCTATCATATGAAGAATATCCGATACGGATCGTGGACCATAAAGAACAAGTGCTGAGACGTCGCAACATTCCTTATGTCAAGGTACAGTGGAGTCGACATTTAGAAAGAGAAGCTACTTGGGAACTAGAGGAAGAAATGAAGCAAAAATATCTCCAGCTCTTCGAGACCACAGGTATGAAAAATTTCGAGGACGAAATTTTTTTTAGGGGTGAAGAATGTTATAGCCCAAGCCCAACTATCTAGACCCAAGCTCATTTAAAAAAAAAAAAAGGAAGAACAGAGGAACCGGGAAGAAGACTCCTGGTAGGAGTCTTCTTCTCTGATTAAACCATGGAGATCGGGAGTCCTAGGACCACTAGGAGTCCTAGGGCTCTCTATAAAAAGGCCCTCCCCTTCCTTAGAAGCCGACCACCGATCCTTTTCCCCTCTCTTCCTCCTTGATTTCTCCGATTGGAGCCGTGGATACTTGTTTCGTGCTCGCCGTGATTGCTCACCGGTGGGGTCACCGGAGGCCGAAGTAAGCTTTCCTCCTCTTCCTCTCTTCTTTCTCCTTCTTCCAGTGCCTCTGTGCACGACTGCCGGCAACGGGTGTCGCCGATTTTTGGTCGGAGAAGAGACCCCTGTTTGGTCTCTTCTTCCCTTTGGTTTTCCAGCACCGACGATCACAACCGACCGCCGGCCTTGCCTCTCCGAACTCGGGAGAGTTGCCCCCCTCTGCCGCCGCCTCCGCCGTGTTGGCCATGGTCTGAACGGCCGGTCAAGGGAGGGGACCTGTCGGTCCCCTGTTTCGACCAGGAAGGAGCCCGAGAAAAGAAAAGAAAAGAAAAAAAAAAGAAGAAAAGAAAAGAAAAAGAAGAAAAGAAAAGAAAAGAAAAGAAAAAGAAGAAAAAAAAGAGAAAAGAAAATTAAAAAAAAAAGAGAGAGAAAAAGAAAGGGAGAGAGAAACTTTCTCTCTCTATTCTCTCTCTTAGATTTTTAAGATTTATGAAATTAAAAAAAATAAAAAAATAAAAAAAATAAATATAATAATAATAATTAAAAGAAATATAAGAAGAGTTTTCATGGATCAATCCGAAAATCCTGGATGCTGTCGTCAAGTTGATCCATGTGGGGACATTGGATTTTAACAAATTTTAATTTTTTTTAATTCGATAAAATTTTGATCAAAAATATGATATTTGACGTATCAGGTCCGGAGAAGGATTTTCAAGATTTCTAGAATTTCTAGTTTGGATTTTCTTTTGAGGTAAGTAGTATTTAATTTTATTGAATTTATTTGATAAATTATAAATTCTGAATTAAATAAATTTATGGCATGCTTGTGATTGAAAATAATTATTGAAAATAATTATTGAAATTATTTATGATTGAAGTTATTTGTTTAAAAATTATTATGATGATGTATGATCATAAAGAATGATATGATTTGATTTGACTCAAATATCATTTATTTATATTATTTTTGAAAATAATATATGAATTGGAAGATGATATGAATTTGACAACCTGACTATGTAAAAGACCCCGTCAATGGGGGCATATATGTTGGCAATTGATTGTCCTGAGGGTTTATGTCGCCAGCGAGACCAGCGATATGTCACCAGAGAGACCAGCGACAAACCGCCAGTGAGACCAACGGTTCCAAAGGACTTGGCTGCCAGATGATTCGCAACCTACCGCAAGCAGATACGTGGTATTATGACCCTGCCACAGAAAAAATGTGGTCATAGTCATGGTTGGTAAGAAGAACATAAGAAATTGATGAATTTAAGATAATAAGCATAATTTGAAATTATGATGAATTGAAATTTTATATATGATTGATAGTATGATTATGATTTCATGAATTTACATATTGATTTTGTTATTATCAGTAAACCGACATGTATAGTATTATTGCCTGATTTATTTAATTAAAGGTATACACTGCTCACTGGGCTATTTAGCTCACGATGAGTTTTATATTTTTCTTTACAGATCCAAAAAATTAGCATGATGCGGGATTTCGGTTGGAAGAGCGATTAGAGATAAAGTTAGCCCATTTGATTTAGGATTTTTTCAGAATTGATTCAAGACTTTTATTTTTAAGTGTTGACTTTGTCAGACAATTATTTTTCTTTTGGACACTGAGTTTTGATTTGTTATTTGAACTAAGATTTGATTGTTAAAAATTAAAAAATTATTTAACTTTATGTGTAAGATATCATGACGAGATGTTTTGCATGCTTATGGGAAAAGTTTTCTATGAGTATGCGGCGGTTGCCATGACCCTCGATTCACAATCTCGGATCGGAGGCGTGATAGTACTATGTTGAAGTAAGCAAATGACATACAAGAAATAAACGTAGACGGTCCCCGATACGATTTTCTAACTCTCAGTATGCGATACAAATCAGACAACAAGCCTTCTTTTGTTCTCTTTATATTTTTTGTTCAATTAATTATGATGAGATGGCCCATTGGAAACTCAACGCTTAATTTCACTGAGGCAAAAGATGGATCTCTCCCATTTCTGTGGTTACACTCCTCAACCCCAAAACCCCAAAAAAGGAGTTACAAACTCACCTTCCCCTCATTACAATATGTTAAGTATGTTACATATGATCAACCAAATTTCAGTAAATAAAAATAGAACCCCTCCTACCCCACATATTCTATCCCAATTCTCATCTACAAACATTAAGGTCCATAGAGAATTCTTCAGTCTGTAGGTGGATCTCTCCACACAAGGCTTCCCTTCCCAGAAAATTGTGCTTTAAGGATGTACATAGCAATGGAGTTGACAGTAAGTACGAAGCTTTGCATGCAACCATTTGACCTTGGCTTAGTGTGGTGGAAGTGGAAATGAAGGTATATAGCTAGGCATCGTTGTTACGCCAGCGCAGGAGCATGGAGATGCAAACCCTCATGATGTACAGCTTCCCTCTCTGTTGCCTCACCATCCTCCTCCACTTCTCCAGCTTCTGCCTCATCATATATATGTGACAACCCTGCTCCTTATCTTCAGCAAAAAAGCTCTCTCCAATCTCCACCCCACTAAATTCTGTGGAGATAGCTAGACAACCATAGAGAAAAGGACATATTTATAGAGAGAGAGAGAGAGAGAGAGTTCCGGCCTTCCTTCCATTCACTTCACATCACCTGGGTTCCTTTGTGGTTGGGACGGAAAGAAGAAGATTCCTCCCACAGTAGTCTCTCTCTATCTCTCTCGCGTGGCAGGGGCAGAAACAAGAACATTCCTTCCTAGTGTCTCTCTCACAATTATATCCGGCAACGCATGCACCACATGAAATTAATTACTGATCGGACTAAATCTATCAGCTCAACAGTGGACCAATCCAACCACAAATGAATAGATACAAGACATGCACAAACATAGCATATCTACGTACGTTTTTGTTTGGATCTGCTCTTTTTTCTTTTTTTTTCTTTTTGGTAAGAGTTTGGATCTGTTCTTTCGATTGACTTAATGAATCTAATCCAACTAATAATTTCTGGTGCACCGTAGTAATCATGGAGACACATTCGTTTGGTCTCTCTCTCTCTCTCTAAAGTCTAGAGCCCAACCAAAAAGGGATAGGGTTGTATCTTCTGCACGAAAAAAAATTTTCCTTCCTCCGCATGAATCGACCATTGGATCATACAAGATTGTTTTAAATTTATGCAACGGATAAATAAAATTTGAAATGCTTTGAGACCTACATTGGATGCGATTAATGTCGGCCAAAGATCAATCATTCTCTCGTGCGAAAGAGATCCCGAATCCGCATGGGGTCCCTTGGCTCGTGTTCTAGATCGCCATCTTCACGTGCTACCTAACCCCCTTCCCTTCGCATCACGACTTCACTACAAGCTATACCAACCACAAAGAAGCCTAGTTCTAGTCCCACCGTAAATAGGGCCCCACACGTGTGAGGACACGTGGCACTCATGCAGCCCTTTAGAATGGGTACTGTCCACTTCGATTGCTGGTAGTGCGACTCGTGCCAGCTTTGGGCCCCTACCCCACGCCATCTGATTGTAAGCGTGTGGGCCCTCAGCCACGTGTCTACCACACGGTGCCTCGTGGGCTTGTCTCGAGGAGGAAGAATAAGAGGCCATTGATGTAACACGTGAAGGGCACAGGCCCGCACTCCAAGTTATCAACAATGCAACGTTTATGTGAGATCGGATAAGAAAACCAGGTATGTGGTGGGGGCTTGGCGAGCCGTCGACTTCGTCTAACGTGAACGTTTGCAGTGAGGCTGGCTCCTTCTGGAGGAAATTATTCTGCTGCAAATCTGGGATGGGGAATGAAAAAGACCCACCGGGGGGGGGGGGGTATTAAGAGATGATTGTTGTATTGATGCAGGTGTAAAAGGTTGTCTCAAGAGAGATATTATAAGGATTATCTCAAGAGATATATTATATTCCACAGTGTGAATTCGCATATTGCTTCGGGACATCATGTCCAATTTTGATGATAAGTCTCAAGGACTTCTATTATATTTTTTTGTGGTTATTTGAATTGTTTGAATGATATCTAATATTTAGATGCTATATCGATTGGAAAATATATTATTATGCTATGGTGACGCTCTATAATGCATTTTTCTGGATTGCTAGCACAATTTTGTCGGAGATTTAGTCAAATTTATAAGAATAATTTCTGCCTCATTAGGGCAATGAGGGTGGAGTACGTGTGCTCAATATGGCCCATTGACCAACAGAATTGCCCTCAATTTACCCTTAATTGTTCTTTAGATAATGTATACAAAGACAAGTGGGACTAAGTTAATAATTGGAGAAAGACAAACAAGTAAGATTAATTCAGAAGAAATTCCTTGAGGTAAATAAGATTGTGCCGAAGTTTGAGAACATTTCATATCAACGAGCACCTCAAGGATTAATGTTCAATGTTAGGCTGCAATTTAGCCAACTTTGATGAAGGATAACTTTTGATCAAACCTGACTCAAAACAAAATTTGATATCTGAATTCAATGAATTCAAAGCACTCCAATCTCTTTCTTCCCTCTACTCGCATAGGTTTCGAAGTGGATATCATATAATTTAATAGTTAGGGCCGTGAAAGAAAGGGATTCATTCTTTTGTGCACAACCAGAACCATAGTCCATATATGGACTTAATTGGTTTGCTTACAGGGAGAATGATAATTTTCTTTTGTCATTCGTATTTATATGATAGGCTTGGAAATACCAACACATATACCCTACCTTTCGTCATGCTGCATAGAGTTTTGTCTTGAGATTATTTACAATGTATGTTAGGGTGGCACAAACGAATGTGGGCGAAGAAATTGAATGACGAGGCATGGGCTTTCCTGCTTTCCATGCTGCTATAATGAGTTACCTTTTCTGGTCCCCAGTGCCATATCAGCATCACATATTTATCTGCTCTGGGTTTGTGCCATCTTAGTTTAGTCCCACATCGAATAATGCAGAAATATCCATTAGTTTATAATACACCTACAATTCTTTCGCTGCTACAAAACCAAGTAGCGTTGGCTTGTAACCAAAACAGGGGCATGCGAATGGTGAAACGGTGGGTTCTGTTTGCGGCGGTTGGTGTGGGTGTGCTCAAGTCCGGCGCACTGGGCCATATCCCACCATGCCCAGTAAGTAAACCACAATCAAACCCCCATCTGTTTTCTAATTTTCCTTTTTTTTTGGTTTGGTTAACAAGCGAAAGAACTTTATTAATATGAAGCAAAACTATTACATTATCATGTTTTACATCCTATTTACTAAAACTAAATAGATTAAGTTGAGAAAATTTTTATCCGATTGAACCCAATCGAATTGAAGAAAATTCTCGAATTGAAGAAAATTCAATTCGCTGTCGATTATTTATCATGTATAAACCGTTTGAAACCAAAGTGAACAGTTTGTAGCGGGTTCAAATGGGTTGTATTTGTTTGGACTTCAATATTGACCCAATATTCATTTTAAGTTCAATGTTGGCCTACTTGAATTTATTTATTTTTTTTTATCAATTTAATACAAAAAAGACATAAATCTTATAAGTTATAAATTTTGAACTTATTTTTAAATATATATAAAGTAAAAAATAAAAAAAAAATTTACGTATTTGAAAGCTTTTCCTTTTCTCAAATTGATATGCTTCCATCAATAGTTCAATATTAATATTCTCATAAATTCAAATGGATGATGTGATATATTTTATAATAAAGTATTAAAGTCTAAATGATGTCATCTTAAAATGAAAGTAAGTTTGTGAAATACTATATCGATTGGGTTCGGTTTCATATAGATTAAAACTGTAGAATCGAACACGATCATAAATAATTGATTTTTTATAAATTTCAATTCGATTCTATCTAATTTATATCTTTCAACCGATCGAAATCGATATTTATTGTGTTGGATTGGATGAGTTTCTTCAGATTTCAATTATTTGCTTAGCCCTACATCAGATCCATCCATAGTCAGCCACTGCTATAGTAATAATTTGGCGATCAGCAGCATTGGACTTGGGTGGATCATAAATTTCAAAAAAAAAAAACTCTCTTATTTATTTTTTGTTATCATCATGCCCATCGATGAATTGACCAACCAGCAACGATTATGAGGTCTGTTGGCCGTCCAAATAGCCGGCAGCATGGTTTTTGGGGCCAACAAAAAGTATGTGATTTTGTTTATCCTAGGAATAGGTCGAATAATTTGTTAATAAGATTTATTTATTTAGTTAAACAAAAAAAATAAATCAAATTCTCAGATCAAATTGAAAAAAAAAAAAATCCATATTGGATTCAAAGAAGAGGATTAATGTCTTAGAATTTAGATTGTTATTTAATGTAAAAACTAGAAAATTCTAATTTTTCAACCTCAATCTTCCAATGAGATTAAGATTTTCTTCTTATCCATAAGCCATTATGATTTTTTCTTGCTCTGATACTACATGTAAGCAATATTACTCTCCAATCATAAAGTAGATAGAGAGTTTTTCAAGATGTGCATTCCTTTTTGCAAATCCAATCCATCATAGAATCCTAAATATATGTATATGCATGCTAGATCTTGGTATAATTAGCTATACTTTACAACCGGATCTAAAATGCAGGTTTGTAAAATATGAGGTTTGGTTGGATCATATAAACTCTAAACCATGTCTTATTTCATTAATATGAAATAGGAATGGACCAAGCTTAGGGGTGAAAGTGGTATAGATATTATTTATTCGGATCCATTTTCACATCCGAATCAATTCGGATATGAAAAAAAATTTAAGAATCCGACTAATATTCATATCCGTATCCATATTCATAAAAAAAATAGATATAGATATGGATAGATAATTATTCGATTTGTGTCCGAATATCTGAATGTACATGTAATCCTATATAATTTTATATGATATTTATTAATTTTTAAAAAAATATATAATCATATAAATATGTTATTAACTTGATTTATCATCTATTTAATAATATCTTTGATTTTGTAGTCATAAAATTTAATTATCTAAGTTATATCCGTAATTATATCCATACTTCTAATATCTGAATTGTATGTGCATTCATTTAAAATAAATATAGATATAAATTTTTGCATCCAACTAATATCTGTATCTGTATTTATATTTATCAAATAAAATAAATATAAATATAAATATACTGATATCTGATCCGATTTCAACTCAAGCCAAGCTCAATCCAGAAGAGACCCCAGCAGACCCAAGGAAGCACTTTACATACAGCCTAGATGGATAAATATCTCTCGTTGGATGCCATAGAACGCTCAGTTTTATCCACTGCAAAGTACGAGCTCACTACCTAAAGAGCATCTATTCCAGTGGAACTCAAACCAAATCAATCACGGAATGAGGCTTAGAGACACCAAAAGAGTGTACACTGACCTTTTCCCATTCCACAGAGAGTTTTATCTTAAGATTTGTTGCGGCCAATCTCCCCATCGTCCGATCGCTGGTATCGCACACCTGCAAAAAAAATCCTCACAGACCGAAGATGCCTCCGACGGGGACCCTTCGACGGTCAAGTCAGAGAGGAGATTAGACAACAGTGAAAAATCAGAGACTCAGCGAGGGAGAGAGAGAGCTCAAGAGCTTAAAGACGCCTCAGAAAGCTTGAGAAAGCTTGCTCTCAAAAACTTACCAAGACTGTTGCCTTATCCCATTTTATAGTAGAATGCGGTATGGTCCCATCATTAATAGTGCAGACAACTGGAGAGTTGTCAAATCATCGGGGGCTGTCAAATCACCGTGGATTGTCAAGTCACTGGGATTAATCCATGTCCTTCGCAGGACAATGCTCCAGGACGGCCATACCGCATGTCCTTGACAGGACAACTGCCCATAGCGATCGTATGACGTTTGGGTGGGCTGGCCGACTATATGTCGGTATTCGACTGCCGGGACGTTGGGTGATGATCCGGAGACACCGTCGGCTGGTCTGGTGTCTTATGAAAGTCGGGCGTCGGCTGTCACCCCTGACAGTGGGTCGGTGATTTGAGTTCGGCTGCTTGGCCGACCGGGAACAGTACGATTCTGTTCGGTCGACATACCTTCGGTCGGATATCGTCGGCAGTCATTATCGACAGTCATCGTCAGAGTCGTCCATCGGTCCGGTCGATAGAGTCGGACGTTGATCGGATCGATCCGAGAGTAAGTCAGTGTATAAGGATCCATCGATATATCCCAATAAGATTAATCACAATTTATTCAGAGCTACGAGTACACGTAGGAGAAGAACATTCGAATTACCTGAATCTTCTTTTTAATTCTTTCAATTCCCTTTTGAGTGCTCACTTACGTTCCCCAGGTGACACAAATCCATTCCATCCAATCGTTCGTTAAATGTCAGACCATACCATCCACTTTGGTTGGTGGCATGTGATAATAAGTTGCCAGATCTGGATACCATAGCCGTTATTCTAATTCTCTTTTGTGAACGATGTGCCATGTTAGTTAATCCCACATCGGGAACAATAAAAAATTCTGTAAACTTTGTAATACACCATGTCATGCCGCATGTCGCCGAGTCGTGTAGCGCCGATTTGTAACCCAAGCGGGGGCAACAGGGTGGTGGAATGGTGGGATCTGGTTGATGGGTGGGGTGTAGCAGTGCCAAGTCTGGCTTGTCCATTTCAAGTTAGGGGGTTGAGCCATATGATT